>NC_134483.1:239941742-240126742 GCF_040206685.1 Ascaphus truei
TAAATCTGACGTTACCCATTTAATCTTGAAAGTACACGTGTATGCTATATTTCCTCTTTATAAAAGAGAAGGTACAATTTTCATTATATATATATATATAGTATATCATGGCTGTTTCAGATTTTGCACGAGTTGCAGATCTGAATGTTTTAATGAGGAATCAGTATCAGAGAAATCTGATTGACGGTGAAACTCTGGCATTTGAAATTCAATTTGGCCCGTGGGGACCTGGGGCAAGATACTGCTATCTAACAATAGACACCACAACTGATCCAAACACATATCAGTACGTACAACAGGCATATGATCCGTTAATACACACGATCATTAATTTGACACATAATGCAGCGACTGTCATTTTGGGACAACAGCCTGTGATCCTATTGGGTTAACTAAGCCACAAGCCAGTGACAGGAAGCCTGAGCGATCGCACGCAGACAAGAGGGGAAATTTTCTTGTCCAAGAGAGAAAGTGGAGACCTCCGTTCACCCAGTATCAGACTCCAGTTTATCCTAGAGACGAGCAGTGGGACAGAAGAGGTAATTTTCAAAGAGATAATAGAAGTTTTCAGACTCCTACACAGAGACAAAACACTCCTACACCACAGACTACACAACAAAATACATGCTTTGAACAGCAATCTCGTAATGAGGGTGCAGTGTCCAGATATAATCTGAGACAATACATTAAAACTCCTGACAGATATGGGCAAGGCAAGGCTAGCGAAATTAAATTTCGTGACAAGCGTACAGGTTTTGCTACGCAGACTTCAGGACTAACGAACACTCAACGTGAGGTTAAACAAACTGCAGCAGCAGCGACGACACCAGCGAGCACAGAAAAATTTGTTGGGAAGATAACTCACTTCCCTACAGACCTCCTCTTTGAGGAATGACAAACTTAACGTTAAACATTCACTACAAGGGAAAAGATTACACTGGCCTATTAGACACACAAGCCGACATATCCCTTGTAAGAACTGATATTTTAATAGATGAAAATTATGTACACGACATCACGATACAAACAATTGAAGGAAATGGCACTTATCCTTCATATTATTTAGACTTAAAAATTAATGACAGAAAAATTTCTATTGAATTAGTTGAACATGACAGATTAGGTTGTGACTTTTTAATAGCATACAAAGATGTGGCTTCCTTCTTTACAATAAAAGAGGAAGTTACAGAAAACCGCAAGCAGACGGAATTGACTGTGAAATTTGACTTGGAAAAAATGATCACAGATCAATGTAATGAAAGTGCTTTTAATGATAAAACAAAATTGTATAATTGGTTAATGACACACAAGTATATTTTTCAGCAGTGGGAAAATCAGGTAGGATTTAGAAAAGGAATTGTACATAATATTAGTACATGTTCTACACTTCCAAAGAAACAGGCACAATATAAAATTAATCATGCCGCCTTACCAAGCATACAAATTGTAATCAATGATTTGCTTAAACAAGGAGTACTGCTTGAACAGTATAGCCAAATGAATACTGCAGTATATCCAGTGCCTAAAAAGGATGGTTCATGGCGGATGGTGTTAGATTATAGGGAAGTGAACAGAGTCACACCTTCAGTGACAGCACAGAACACACATTCACCTTCAATCTTAAGAGGATTACAGCGTAAACGCTTTAAAACTACGTTTGACTTAAGCAATGGGTACTTTTCCCATCCAATCACGCCTGAGAGTTATTGGCTAACCGCATTTACTTGGCAAGGTAAACAATTGGTTTTTACACGCTTACCGCAAGGTTTTGTAAATAGTCCAGCTTTATTCACAGCAGACGTAGTCTCACTATTGTCTAAATTTGACAACACAGAAACTTATGTTGATGACGTGTATCTATCACATGACACAGAAGAAGAGCATTTTAAAGCTATGACAGAAGTGTTAATTGCATTGACAGAAGCAGGTTACCTTGTTTCCTTAAAGAAATCTCAGCTTGCGAGAGAAACTGTGACATTTTTAGGCTTTGAAATAGCTGAAAATGGCAGAGGCCTCTCTACTAATTACAGAGAAAAAGTTTCCAACATCAGTGTTCCTAAATCACTAAAACAGTTAAGAAGCATTATTGGGTTACTGAATTTTTCAATGACGTTTATCCCAGATTTTAATGTACTGATTGAACCATTACATCACGCAACATCACGCGAGATTAAGTCAGAGCAGACTAGACCGAAAACACCTTTTAAATGGTTAACAGTTGAGGATGAGGCATTGCGAAAGTTATTAGCAGCAGTTAATGATGCTTCCTACTTAGCGCAGCGCGACCCGCCAAAAACCATTGTCAGCTTATGTCAACATTTCACCTTTAGCTGCGTACATTAGAATTTACAATGCTATGGAAACAGTACCAATTACATTATTATCTTATGTATTTACAAACACAGAGAAGAGATATTTGCCGCTTGAAAAACTTTTACATTAATTCACAGCCTAGATAATGGGAGTTACATAGTGTTATCTACAGAAAAGGATTGCGATATTCCTCCTTTTCAGGCATCACTTGTCACGGTTAATGGGAGTATACAGTGTTATGGTACTACACTTATTCCACCTCTGTTACATCAGAAATTCACATCTGGAGTACATTTCCAGGTACCAGCTATCACACTGATCCTTCCTCACATGACGGCCTATTTGGCACATTTAAAGAAAATGAAGGTTACTATAGGGTTCACACATGATATAGTACATACCCTTTTACAGAGAGTTCACAGTGAATTACTACGTGTTGATTTGCACCCAGGTGATTTTCCCCAGTGGTTAACTACACTAGGTGAATCATTGAAAACTTTTTGGCCCATGACAGGTAATTTTTTGACAAAAGATAGGCACTAGCCTACAATCTACTGGTAAAAGTATTTTTAGTGGACTAGGAAATGCGTTTGGAATCCTAGGTTATTTGAAACCACTATTGTTTTTTATTTTAGGGATAATAATCCTTGTTATTTTGCTTCGTATTTTCTCATTTCTTCCGAAGATGAAGATGAAGAGACGTTCAACTTAATCACATTTTGCTTTCTAGCATATATTCTTATATTTTTACCTAGATACTAATATACTGTTTTAAGCACACAGGTCAAATCTAACCTGCTGCAGTATGCTTTGTTGCAAGGACACAGACGAAAAGAAAGATGCTTCACAAATCTTGCGTCTACCACGTTCCTATCAAACTTCCATGAGGATGTACTTAGATGAACTGGTTTTGCCACATCGGAAACCCCGCAAAGTGCATGCAGTTCACGATACGATGAGAGACTTTATGTATCAGGACTCTCTTGCTTCCTCTGGACCGTTTTCTGTTTTGACACCTAATGGGACATTGCTACCGCGTAGCTTGCTAATGTTATGTAATTTTTGGCAAGTGAAATCTTTGCTATCTCTTGGTGATCAACCCAACTTCAAGTGTAGAGACATTCACCGTCAAATATTTCAAATGTCTTTTTATACAATTGAAGAAGGTCATATCAGCATTGTTAGCCACGGGTCATATAATTGTACCACTTTGTTTGCATGTTCAGGTAATAAACATCAACATTGTTTTGGTGCCCGTTGGAATACTACGCTCTTGAGTGTGTATGAAAGCCAACATCAACCCGCTTTACAATTGGGTGATTTTTACAAATTGATACCTTCCCATCGTGGAATAACTTGTGCACATATGCGCAGTTGTGGGTGTTTTGGCGATCAGTCACATACTCCTATGAGTTCAAGCTCATCTACATCAGAGAGCTGTGACACTGTCTTCCAAAAGTACACATAATGAATATTTTCTGCTTTGATAATTTTTTCTGCATTTGCAAAAATATGATAATTATGTGTAGGAGAGGGTGTTATGGATTACAGGTATTTTCTGGCATATAACGCATAATGAATACAGGTCACAGGTACATATATACGTAGTATCATTGTAAGGCCTAGTATAGCTTAGAATATAATGTTAGAATCCTGGTTTTCTTGTCTTAGAAATAATAGCTTGTTTTGCTCAGAAGTGGCAGGATATTGGGACAGGTTACAAAGACATAAAAAGGGGAACTTATAACGGTAAACACGCTGTGGTTTGAACGGGAACTTATGAAATATCATAGGTTACTAAATGTAAGTCCTAAGATCGTAAACATCATACGTCACTAACTATAATTTCTGACTCGTAAACATCATACGTCACAAACCACAGAGTATGGACACATGACACGTGACACACGTATGCATACACTCTATATCAGGATGGCCTGACTCCATGTTAGAGAGAGAGAGAGAGAACCGAACTTAAGTGTGAAGTCACACAGATGAGACTGGGACTGGCTGACCTGACGTAATATCTTTTGGTTTGTGAGTATTGACAATGCATATCTAGTTATAATCTCTGCATAGTTAGGAATGGATTGGTAACATACTGTAACTGTTAGCCATTGGCTTATAAGAAGCTTGTTCTGATATTTCTGATATTTCTGAATATTGTTGTAATACAATAAATGATAAACCTTTTCTTATACAAACTCTGAGTACCCTTTCTTTATAAATAATAATCTCACGATACCCTCCATATCTTAATATGTGAGAGTGTGGCCGAGACTTTTTCAAGTGCAACATTTTGGTTTGTGTTCTCTGCTTAGTGCAGGATATAACTCACCATAAGGCGACACTTGATAAAGGAAGGTAGGATTGAACCCAGATTATGGCGCTCCAACGTGGTTAATTACTCATGAGTTGTATAATAAATCTGACGTTACCCATTTAATCTTGAAAGTACACGTGTATGCTATATTTCCTCTTTATAAAAGAGAAGGTACAATTTTCATTATATATATATATATAGTATATCATGGCTGTTTCAGATTTTGCACGAGTTGCAGATCTGAATGTTTTAATGAGGAATCAGTATCAGAGAAATCTGATTGACGGTGAAACTCTGGCATTTGAAATTCAATTTGGCCCGTGGGGACCTGGGGCAAGATACTGCTATCTAACAATAGACACCACAACTGATCCAAACACATATCAGTACGTACAACAGGCATATGATCCGTTAATACACACGATCATTAATTTGACACATAATGCAGCGACTGTCATTTTGGGACAACAGCCTGTGATCCTATTGGGTTAACTAAGCCACAAGCCAGTGACAGGAAGCCTGAGCGATCGCACGCAGACAAGAGGGGAAATTTTCTTGTCCAAGAGAGAAAGTGGAGACCTCCGTTCACCCAGTATCAGACTCCAGTTTATCCTAGAGACGAGCAGTGGGACAGAAGAGGTAATTTTCAAAGAGATAATAGAAGTTTTCAGACTCCTACACAGAGACAAAACACTCCTACACCACAGACTACACAACAAAATACATGCTTTGAACAGCAATCTCGTAATGAGGGTGCAGTGTCCAGATATAATCTGAGACAATACATTAAAACTCCTGACAGATATGGGCAAGGCAAGGCTAGCGAAATTAAATTTCGTGACAAGCGTACAGGTTTTGCTACGCAGACTTCAGGACTAACGAACACTCAACGTGAGGTTAAACAAACTGCAGCAGCAGCGACGACACCAGCGAGCACAGAAAAATTTGTTGGGAAGATAACTCACTTCCCTACAGACCTCCTCTTTGAGGAATGACAAACTTAACGTTAAACATTCACTACAAGGGAAAAGATTACACTGGCCTATTAGACACACAAGCCGACATATCCCTTGTAAGAACTGATATTTTAATAGATGAAAATTATGTACACGACATCACGATACAAACAATTGAAGGAAATGGCACTTATCCTTCATATTATTTAGACTTAAAAATTAATGACAGAAAAATTTCTATTGAATTAGTTGAACATGACAGATTAGGTTGTGACTTTTTAATAGCATACAAAGATGTGGCTTCCTTCTTTACAATAAAAGAGGAAGTTACAGAAAACCGCAAGCAGACGGAATTGACTGTGAAATTTGACTTGGAAAAAATGATCACAGATCAATGTAATGAAAGTGCTTTTAATGATAAAACAAAATTGTATAATTGGTTAATGACACACAAGTATATTTTTCAGCAGTGGGAAAATCAGGTAGGATTTAGAAAAGGAATTGTACATAATATTAGTACATGTTCTACACTTCCAAAGAAACAGGCACAATATAAAATTAATCATGCCGCCTTACCAAGCATACAAATTGTAATCAATGATTTGCTTAAACAAGGAGTACTGCTTGAACAGTATAGCCAAATGAATACTGCAGTATATCCAGTGCCTAAAAAGGATGGTTCATGGCGGATGGTGTTAGATTATAGGGAAGTGAACAGAGTCACACCTTCAGTGACAGCACAGAACACACATTCACCTTCAATCTTAAAAGGATTACAGCGTAAACGCTTTAAAACTACGTTTGACTTAAGCAATGGGTACTTTTCCCATCCAATCACGCCTGAGAGTTATTGGCTAACCGCATTTACTTGGCAAGGTAAACAATTGGTTTTTACACGCTTACCGCAAGGTTTTGTAAATAGTCCAGCTTTATTCACAGCAGACGTAGTCTCACTATTGTCTAAATTTGACAACACAGAAACTTATGTTGATGACGTGTATCTATCACATGACACAGAAGAAGAGCATTTTAAAGCTATGACAGAAGTGTTAATTGCATTGACAGAAGCAGGTTACCTTGTTTCCTTAAAGAAATCTCAGCTTGCGAGAGAAACTGTGACATTTTTAGGCTTTGAAATAGCTGAAAATGGCAGAGGCCTCTCTACTAATTACAGAGAAAAAGTTTCCAACATCAGTGTTCCTAAATCACTAAAACAGTTAAGAAGCATTATTGGGTTACTGAATTTTTCAATGACGTTTATCCCAGATTTTAATGTACTGATTGAACCATTACATCACGCAACATCACGCGAGATTAAGTCAGAGCAGACTAGACCGAAAACACCTTTTAAATGGTTAACAGTTGAGGATGAGGCATTGCGAAAGTTATTAGCAGCAGTTAATGATGCTTCCTACTTAGCGCAGCGCGACCCGCCAAAAACCATTGTCAGCTTATGTCAACATTTCACCTTTAGCTGCGTACATTAGAATTTACAATGCTATGGAAACAGTACCAATTACATTATTATCTTATGTATTTACAAACACAGAGAAGAGATATTTGCCGCTTGAAAAACTTTTACATTAATTCACAGCCTAGATAATGGGAGTTACATAGTGTTATCTACAGAAAAGGATTGCGATATTCCTCCTTTTCAGGCATCACTTGTCACGGTTAATGGGAGTATACAGTGTTATGGTACTACACTTATTCCACCTCTGTTACATCAGAAATTCACATCTGGAGTACATTTCCAGGTACCAGCTATCACACTGATCCTTCCTCACATGACGGCCTATTTGGCACATTTAAAGAAAATGAAGGTTACTATAGGGTTCACACATGATATAGTACATACCCTTTTACAGAGAGTTCACAGTGAATTACTACGTGTTGATTTGCACCCAGGTGATTTTCCCCAGTGGTTAACTACACTAGGTGAATCATTGAAAACTTTTTGGCCCATGACAGGTAATTTTTTGACAAAAGATAGGCACTAGCCTACAATCTACTGGTAAAAGTATTTTTAGTGGACTAGGAAATGCGTTTGGAATCCTAGGTTATTTGAAACCACTATTGTTTTTTATTTTAGGGATAATAATCCTTGTTATTTTGCTTCGTATTTTCTCATTTCTTCCGAAGATGAAGATGAAGAGACGTTCAACTTAATCACATTTTGCTTTCTAGCATATATTCTTATATTTTTACCTAGATACTAATATACTGTTTTAAGCACACAGGTCAAATCTAACCTGCTGCAGTATGCTTTGTTGCAAGGACACAGACGAAAAGAAAGATGCTTCACAAATCTTGCGTCTACCACGTTCCTATCAAACTTCCATGAGGATGTACTTAGATGAACTGGTTTTGCCACATCGGAAACCCCGCAAAGTGCATGCAGTTCACGATACGATGAGAGACTTTATGTATCAGGACTCTCTTGCTTCCTCTGGACCGTTTTCTGTTTTGACACCTAATGGGACATTGCTACCGCGTAGCTTGCTAATGTTATGTAATTTTTGGCAAGTGAAATCTTTGCTATCTCTTGGTGATCAACCCAACTTCAAGTGTAGAGACATTCACCGTCAAATATTTCAAATGTCTTTTTATACAATTGAAGAAGGTCATATCAGCATTGTTAGCCACGGGTCATATAATTGTACCACTTTGTTTGCATGTTCAGGTAATAAACATCAACATTGTTTTGGTGCCCGTTGGAATACTACGCTCTTGAGTGTGTATGAAAGCCAACATCAACCCGCTTTACAATTGGGTGATTTTTACAAATTGATACCTTCCCATCGTGGAATAACTTGTGCACATATGCGCAGTTGTGGGTGTTTTGGCGATCAGTCACATACTCCTATGAGTTCAAGCTCATCTACATCAGAGAGCTGTGACACTGTCTTCCAAAAGTACACATAATGAATATTTTCTGCTTTGATAATTTTTTCTGCATTTGCAAAAATATGATAATTATGTGTAGGAGAGGGTGTTATGGATTACAGGTATTTTCTGGCATATAACGCATAATGAATACAGGTCACAGGTACATATATACGTAGTATCATTGTAAGGCCTAGTATAGCTTAGAATATAATGTTAGAATCCTGGTTTTCTTGTCTTAGAAATAATAGCTTGTTTTGCTCAGAAGTGGCAGGATATTGGGACAGGTTACAAAGACATAAAAAGGGGAACTTATAACGGTAAACACGCTGTGGTTTGAACGGGAACTTATGAAATATCATAGGTTACTAAATGTAAGTCCTAAGATCGTAAACATCATACGTCACTAACTATAATTTCTGACTCGTAAACATCATACGTCACAAACCACAGAGTATGGACACATGACACGTGACACACGTATGCATACACTCTATATCAGGATGGCCTGACTCCATGTTAGAGAGAGAGAGAGAGAACCGAACTTAAGTGTGAAGTCACACAGATGAGACTGGGACTGGCTGACCTGACGTAATATCTTTTGGTTTGTGAGTATTGACAATGCATATCTAGTTATAATCTCTGCATAGTTAGGAATGGATTGGTAACATACTGTAACTGTTAGCCATTGGCTTATAAGAAGCTTGTTCTGATATTTCTGATATTTCTGAATATTGTTGTAATACAATAAATGATAAACCTTTTCTTATACAAACTCTGAGTACCCTTTCTTTATAAATAATAATCTCACGATACCCTCCATATCTTAATATGTGAGAGTGTGGCCGAGACTTTTTCAAGTGCAACATTTTGGTTTGTGTTCTCTGCTTAGTGCAGGATATAACTCACCATAAGGCGACACTTGATAAAGGAAGGTAGGATTGAACCCAGATTACCATGTCTGTATTTTTAACTAATGATCCTCACATTGAATTATAGTATCCTGTATCAGTTATATATTGTCAATTGCTGGGATTTATATTAATTTACTAATGCTATTGTCACATGCTAATGTGAATGTCACGACGGGTATTTTGTACTTGCTATAGTTGCTATTGTGTGTGATTGACAATGTGTACACACAAAGGAAGGTTGTGGTTGTACACATGTCCTATAGTATGTGGCCACGCACAGTAGTCATCATGTAGCGGGACAATGTTCCAACAAGAGAAACTATATGATTGTGATACTGCAATCTAAAAACACTGTGTATATTAATGTTCACATTGAACATGGAATTTAATAAATAATATATAGTATTGTGTGTTTGTCAACTAATTTTAAAGTAGACAAAGACACTGACAAACACACACCATTAACCCCTATACACAGTGTGCGTAACGTGACGCAGCGTTTACAAACAACCTTAACAATGTTTTTTTTTTTTATAATGGCTCACCTTCAATTGGTAAAGATGAGGCCGCAGATACATGTGAGGATAGGGACGATGCAGATGATGAAACAGGTGATGCACGTGTTGAGACACCTTTTTTTTTGGACACTATGTACAGTACAGGAAAAATAAAATTCTGCTGGTTACATACCCGAAAAGGAAGAATAATACTGTATTGAAAGCCAAAACTATTCGATCTTACTTCAAATAGTCAGCAAGTACATATGTGAAATTTGTATAGTGAAATACTACAATATAATCTTATTTCTTCATACATAGTATTATTAATCAATAATATTAATGTGTTGCATTTTATGACCATGACCTACAATGTTATGTATTAATTGTGAATTAAATCAACATAACATAAAAAAAATAATTAATATTGGTTTTGTTATGACTACAAGAAATTGGCCACAATTATTTGCAATCATCAATTGAGGGCTACATGTGAAAAAGTTCTAATGATTAAATGTTGACGTGATGTACAGTAAAAGTAGTAATTGTGCAATTACTTAGTACATGCTGAATAATAGTAATGTACATTTACTGACCTGGGGGAAATGTTGAGTCATATATCCCAATATCCCGATCCCCAGCCAAACCCTCCACCAATAATGGATTCATCATGCGAGCAACCTGCTCTTCCATCTCCGTCAATCTTACAGAAGGCCCAGGAGGTCCTCCGCCAGTAGTAGTTGCACTGACACATCTTGTGTAATTTTTTTTTTACATTACTTTTAATATCTTGGAAACGTTTCCGACAATTCATATAGGTTCGCTGTTGATTTCCACACGCCGAAACATAATTGACCACCTCTTCCCACAATTCCTTTTTTACTCTGGATGTCTTGCCTAAACAAGGCAAAACAAAAGTGTTACGAAATATGTTAATAACATATTAACATTTGTAAAATCTAATTAAACATAGTTATAACGACCTTGAAATAGTGTAAAATATGTCAACATGTTTGCAAAATCCACACTGCAAGTGCATGCATGTCCGCCTAACAAGCATGGGCAAGCAGAAAAGCTGTATTCCAGACCTTGTAATATCCACTCATGTATGGACGCAAACAGACAATATAGAAACGTTAATCCTACTTCAGCACACATGGCTAAATACGTGCCTCAGTCATACGGACACACTTATTGGGTCACCTATGCTGATGTGATATTCTGTAAACCTTGACTGTTTGTGTAGATTAAATTATGGAATTATCCAGGGATGACCTATTCCCCCAACTGCGGTCTGAAAGCGTAATTGTGATGCGCACGTCTCATAGAGCATTTAGTTCAGGGTGCATGCTTCAAAGGGGGGTGGTGTGAACTTACGTGAGGGCCGCAGGAAACAACAAATAATGTTAAAGTTGCATTGTTTGTTTGACTTTATAATGATGTTGTGAAATTGATTTTACACTTCAATAGTTTCATGTGTGCAATCTGTAATTACCTCAATCAATGTGTAGCTGAAGGTAAAATCGTTCTGCATGTATTGTTAGGCGACATATTGACTGAAGAGATGTGTTTATATAATGCTTCAGTCCGTAAGTGGAAGCTCATGAAGATTCATGAGCACACCTGCACTGACATGTGCAAGACGGAGGCCAGTGCTGACAAAGGGGTGTGCCAGGCCTTGTGACAGGACATGAAGGAGCCTTATGAAATGCTTCATAAAATATAATGTAATAATGTAGGTAATCTTGTAATTTTTTGCTATAAACGCATAAACAATAAATCCACATTTAATGACTACAGACCTGATTTATGTTACAAAACACACATGTAGTATATTGACTGAACTGCAGCTTTAAATGCCTTACGTTTGGAAAGGTAACAGCTGCCCTGTATAACAAACACAATTTTTTTCCCGCTGGGTACAGTTCATTTAATGAAACAAATGTTTCTTATTAAACATGCAGCTGCGTCTCTGTTCCTTTAACAATAAATGAAATGATTCTTTTACATTATTTAAACGCAGCAACAACAAACAATAAAATGGTGTCTGTAGCCACGCCTCATCCCATATTTAAAATGAGTGATTGTGATAATTTGCAGAGATGTCACAGCAGACTGAAGCAAACGCACGCCCTCCAACTCGTGCCTGTGGCACCCTGAACCAGGCATTAATATACATGTGTAACATTACATGAGGGCCCATGCAACACACCAAAATAATAGCAAGCTTATACCTACAATATCACATGAATATCCTTATGTAATATACATGTGTACTGAACAATAATCAATAAATCATGTTAAACATTATTTGTATGACATTGGCCTAATTATCTTACCAGGTAATTTTCCATACAGCTGATCATACCGCTGCATTATCTCCGTCACGAGCACTTTATTTTCTTCATAAAATTTTGAATTACGATTATTTTCTATACGCTTCTTGCGTACAGTCTTCTCTTTCACTACTGAGCCGGTCTGCTCATTATTGCAGTCCCCTATTTCTAACGGAACTGACTGAAAGGCAGTCGCACTGTCCCCAACACACACCGACATCCCACCAACAGATACCCTGCCACTCACACGCTCCCGACCACCACCACGCTCACGTGCCCCACCAGCATCACGAACACGGCCACGGTGACCATCACCACGACCCTCACGCCCACACTCACACTCACCCTCACGACCACGCGCACCCCCACGCACACCCCCACGCCCACTCTCACGAACCCCCTCATGCCCACTCTCACCCTCACGACCACGCGCACCCCCACGCCCACTCTCACGAACCCCCTCATGCCCACTCTCACCCTCACGACCACGCGCACCCCCACACCCACTCTCACGAACCCCCTCATGCCCACTCTCACCCTCACGACCACACGCACCCCCACGCTCACTCTCACGAACCCCCTCATGCCCACTCTCACCCCCACGACCACGCACACCCCCACGACCACGCACACCCTCACGACCACGCACACCCTCACGCCCATGCTTTCGGCCACTCACACACTCACTTCCACTACTGTCATCCATAACACGTTACACAATCACTCACAAATACAAAAGACACAACGAAATGGCACACCAAAATACAAATATACACACTAACTAACACACAAAATAGTTCAGCAACAATCACAACCCTTTCTAACTTACTATCAACTGCACGTCTAGCAACGCAACTAGACTGTGTGTCTCACTTCCGCTAACCAACACAGACACTAATTAGAAGAAGAGCAACATTTAAATACGCTTTTGGACGTTTAATTGTCTCGCGAGAATCTCGCCGTGACGACAACTAAGTTCAAAAAAAGGTGAAATAAACATCGCCACGTATGATCATTTATGGAAAAAAACAGGAGCGGAAAAATCGCTGCGACATTATCGCCGAGTTTCAAAAACTGATTATGATTCCTCATCGTGGCTTTATGAATACCGTCATAGGATCGCCGCAAACATCGCCATTTTAAAAATCATGGCGATATATTTTATGAATGTTCTCTGAATAAGGCCCAATGTGTCTATAGCAAATAAGTTGGAGTTCAAATTTAAGAGCTAATGGAGGATGCAGGGAGACAATAATAACTGACAGTCACTCCGGGGGTGTAAGTGGGTTACTGTGGGTAATGGGACCTTCAAGCTGCCCGTCAGTGTATACCGTCAGTTCAATTGGGCATGCAGCGCCCAAGCTTCCAGCCCAGTAGTCCTTTCCCCCCCAACCACCACCACAAACCTCCGCAAACTCCGCGTGGTTATCCCAGTTAACGATCTCCCAGGTGGTTTCAGCTTTATTCCTCCAAACCTCCTTCCACTCGCTCACTCGTGCAGATGCTCCGTCACTTCCCGCATTGTTTGCGACTCCACTTTTGGCCCGGTCACATCCCCAGGGTACTGAGCAGACCTCCCGTCGCTTAACCGCAACCTGTGCGTGGGTTTCCAATCACCTGCTGGTGTGTATGCCTCTCGCTCATTGTTCTGCTCTGGTCTGCTTCCCTAAACTGCGCATCTGCCACTGCGCATGACTCTCGATATGTGCTGTGTTGCACTGCAGGTCTGCACAGGGCTCTCAACTTGACCCAATCAACTGCCTTTCTTAGTACAGTGGCGGCCGAGCTGAGTCTACAGCGGCCGCCACCGCGATGTGGGGGAAATGTGCGGGCAGACGGCGGCTTGTTGTGGTTTTTCCCTGCCGCATGTCACTGTGGCGCCGGTCACACGTGCCAGGGTTCCCCAGCATCCCCGAAGGCTGCAGAGGAAGCAGCGGTAAGGGGGAAGCTGCGCAAAGCTGCGCAAAGCAGAGGAGCAGCCAGGGTTTCGGAAGGGGAGGGGAACAGCATTCTAATTTTGCACGCGGGGAGGGGAAGATGCGGCTGGCGCGCGGCCAAGTTTAGCACCAGCCGAAAAAAGCCCCGGTCAATTACGGGCAAATGTTAGACTCAGATGTGCCGCAGCAGTATGCATAGGCTCGTATGAAGGGTGAAAAAACAGCAAACACAAGCCAGTCAATTTATCAAAAAGCTGTATTATTGTATATGGACATGCAATAAAGGACACATAGAATGTAGGTAACAATCTATTAACCATACGCGTTTCGTCCTTCGCCAGGACTTGTTCAGGGGTATATAATTTTTAAATAAAACCTTCTTTTTTTTTAATATACTTTAGTTTGTGCTTATTGGTTAATTGAAAATTCAACCTCCATTTCTGGTAGGTGGTTTTCTGCCAAAAAAATGTCAATGGCACCCTGAAGAATCCTGTCGAAACGCGTAGGGTTAATAGATTGTTACCTACATTTTTTGTGTTCTTTATTGTATGTCCATATACAATAATACAGCTTTTTGATAAATTGAGTGGCTGATGTTTGCTATTATTTCACCGTTCATACGAAGCTATACTTACTAAGAAAGGCAGTTGATTGGGTCAAGTGGAGAGCCCTGTGCAGACCTGCAGTGCAACACAGCACATATCAAGTGTCTGCGCATCTGTCACTGCGCGTGTTTGGGGAAGCAGACCGGAGAAGAACAACGAGCGAGAGGCATACACACCAGCATGGATTGGAAACCCACGCACAGGTTGCGGTTAAGCGACGGGAGGTCTGCTAAGTGCCCTGGGGATGTAAAGAATAAAGCTGAGACCACCTGGGAGATCGTTAACCAGGATAACCACACAGAGTTCACGGGGGTTTGTGGTGGTGGTTGTGGGGGTAGAGGACGACTGGGCTTGAAGCTTGGGCGCTGCATGCCTAATTGAACTGGCAGTATACTGTACACTGACGGGCAGCGTGAAGGTCCCATTACCCACAGTAACCCACTTACACCCCCGGAGTGACTGTCTGGTATTATTGACTCCCTGCATCCTCCATTAGCTCTTAAATTTGAACTCTCCAACTTATTTGCTATAGACACATTGTGTTCTATTTATATCTGTCTAATCATCTCTCAGTATATACGTTTAGTGATTATACACTTTCAGGTGTAAGTAACAACTTATAACACGTTACCATTTATTAACTGGTGGAGAAATTGAGGTCTCTCTTATTTTTTCTCATTTAACCCTCATATTAATTGATCCATGTTTTATCATTATATTTCTAACCATGCGCCGTGTGCTATAGAAAAATATTTATATTTTGGTTTTTGTGTTAAAATTGGCACTGGGGCAGCATTGTTTAGATTTTCCTCCTTTGAGCGTTCTGCGCACCTGATATTCAATAGAATATATATATATATATAGCTATATATATTTACATATGTAACAGGGTATGCCCCATAATACCTCTCTTTCCCCATACAATATCTGTTATGTTAGCTCCTAGTAAATTCAGGACATTAAAGGGTTAATCTGTGAGCTATTGACCCCCCAATGCTCCTCCTTTGATGGACAGGAGTGCGGTGATGACTCATGGCCTGTGTGTAGCCTATCAGGGATAGGTGCAGTCCATGGGCCCGCCCCTGCCTCCTGAGGAAGAGGAATATCCAAAAGTTAGTTTGGCAGTCTTGCTCTGGAGAGAGAAGAGAGAGCATGGACTGTCAGTCTCTCCCATTGCGAGGATGAGCTGGCCCACTCAATTCTCAGGCCTGGAGAATATCAAGACTCATTACCCTACCCTTACTATTGGGGTAGGCACCATCTAGAAGTCTGGGACTTCAAAAGACCTTACAGCACTGTAGGAGGAATTGCAGAGGCTGTATATCATGATGCACAATAAAGATCCTTGTTAACTTTTCACCTGCCGGAGTTCCTGGGCAGAGTGCAGTACATGTTCAGTGGTGGGAACTGATCTCCAGAATACCCTGGAGCTCACTAGAGCTGGAGGTGTTGAGTACTATGAAAATGTGACGGATTGGGGGACTCGCACTTCCCAGCGTGTCCCCGTCACCTCTGTTTCCACTGCCTCTACCCCTCCCTCTTCCTTGAGTCCTCACTCTCCCCCTTCCTTGCCTCGTGGCCATTCCTCTGCGACGCGGTTGGCATACCCTGACGCGCGTTCCGGTCACGCGCGCCTTCTCCGCAATGTGCGCACGCATTCGCAATCTCTTGCTCCCCTCCGCGGCACCCGCGGCCCCTGGCATGTCTCTATTTCCCCAGCCTCCACATTACCTTGCTCCTCCACCTTTCCGTCCCTCTCACCCTCATTGACGAGTGGTCCTACGGCGCTGTGTCCCTCACGCTCTGTGACACGCGCGGTTCACGAGCATAGTACCCTTACAGAGGGCGCGCGCACACGCTCCAGTTATCTGCCGTCCCTAAGCTGTAGCTCCGCCCCCCGTGGCTTACAAGCCATATCTCTTCATTATTCCCCTGTTTCCTCCGCTGCTCTCTCAGACCTATCCCTGCAAACTCTCACTGAACTCTCTGCTCCTCCTCTCTCCCCTATTGGTTCTCCTTCCTTTATAACCCCACTCTGTCCTCTTACTCACTGCTCTGCATAGCTTTCCTGTGACTCCTGTGTGTGCAGTGTCTATGCCTAGCTCCCTTGTTTGTTTCAGCGCTGGTTCCTTTCCCTGCTCCTGTTTGGATTCCCCTGGCTTGAACTTGTACTGCTTTGGATTTGACTACTCTGGATTTGACTACTCGGCTTTCTCACGCCCTTGAACTTTGGCTTACGGAACATTGGCTTACGGACACCACTATGCTGCTCTTTCCAATCCTTGAACTCTGGCACACGGACATTACTATCCGATCTCTGGAACCCCGGACTTTGCAAGTATACGTTAACCCTTTTCTTACCAGGCCCGGCAACGCATTACCACACACCGGGCACACCCTCACTGCTGTGGGTGCGTTTTATACCCTTACCCAACTCAGTACTGGGGACTGGCCAGGTCTGCGGGCATACAGGCGGTTCAGAGAAGAACTGCAATAACCAGAGCCAAAAATCCTGTCCTGTTCGCCCTATAACAAAGCGGCAGCTCAAGATTTCTTGCTCCCAAAAGGTATGCACCATGACACCCCATGTACCAGTAGAATTTCCCAGAGAAGGGGGGAAACAGGGCTACACACATATAGCTATATTTATCTGGCTTTGCATATAATCCCATGCTGTGCTTAAAAGCTGTGTTAACAGCGAGCATTAGTTAATAAGTGTTCCATGTAAAAAGGGTTTCCAGGCAAAATTTAACACGTGCTCATTTGCATGTCATTTCCCAGAATCCCTTGCTGTAGTGGAAGCACTATATGCTAGGTGATAATGGTGAAAGCAGGGTTGTCTAAAACGTGGTCACAAGTGATCTTTTTATATGCAAACGGTGGAGGATTCTTTTCACCTTTTTCACCAACCATTGATAAAGTCAATTAAACGAAACGCGTAGAGTTATGTGATCAAGTTCCTATGGTTTTTTTTTAAATAGATCTTCTTTATTTACCTTTTTAAAGGCGTTTGGAAGTTTTTAATTCATTTGTTCATTAACCCTATCTGATTGGGAGTAGCGATTTCCATAAGGACACTGACAGCACTAAAGAAACATCATTCTGATAATCATATGAGATTCAGCAGTGGGAGAGAGCCGGAGCTCTGATTGCAGTCACCGCAAGACACCTGAGAGCAAGTGGCGTTTGGTGTGTTGGAGAGACGGATCTAACTACGCCAGAGCTTCATGGGCTGCGGTTAAAGATTGTACTCCTACAGTATTATACAGTATGTATAAACAGCAAAAGAGAGAGAGCGCACGCCCCATAGCATAATACTGCATATAATTTATTAAAAAAGGGGAAGGGGGTGGGGGGTGGGGGGGTAGGAATCGCACTCACAAGATGCAAATAGTTAAAAGGCAGTTTGTGAATATATCACCACCATCCGGTTCTGGATACTGGAACACGTCTCTGTGGACTCCTTCAGGACTGCCAGACACGATCACCAGGAACCAGGTGTACAGGGCTCCGTTCGCTATCTGTATATTGTCCAGATTCCAGCTCTCGCTTCTAATGGCCGCCGATTGTATTCCCGCGCTTGGTATAGGCTCCTGCGCGTGCGCGGCGTCGTCGTGATGTAATCGCGCTATCAGTTCCCTGACGCGTTTCGTCACCTGACGGGCGACTTTCTCAAAGGGCTGATGCTGTATGGAATCAAGTCCTGCCCTCTTATAGCTAGTCCGTTACCAGGCAACCCGTAATCGGGTGATTGAATGAACCTGTATAGCACTAATGGGGCTAGTGTATATTAGAGATGCTAATCAATGGAAAACTAGCTTTCTAAGGGCTAATTGGGACTGATACACTTAAGGAATAAACAGAAAATAAATATATAATTAAAAAACCTCATGGACAATAGTATTGGAACAAGAAGGATATCATAACACTAAAAATAAAGTTCAAATAATATTACATCATAACATCATAAATTCATAATTCATTGTACTGCAATGTATAATTTCAAACACTTTTTTTAAACACTATTTAATGATTCCCCAATAGGAAAACCAGCATGATAAGTTAATCATATGAGATTTATATTTACACTCTCAATAGGTGTGAATAGCTACTGTATATCATACATTGCACTACATGATAACCATATAAAAACAAAACAACATTAATTTGAACAATAAATTCAGATACAAGGCAACAGATCTCAATCATAAATAGAGCAATATTATCCATAAATTCCAATTCCATATCAATTATATATACATAGAGAAAGGTTTAGGACCTATAGTCAATATAAAACATAAGTTTTAACAGAGACAAGAATGTCTGCAAAAGAAAAAAATTTTTTTTTAAATAAAATAAAATAAATTCCCATTTGGGATAGTAAATTATATCTGTATATCTTATTGGTGACTCATGATAATACAAATATATACAGACTATATATTGCTAGGGGGCCTGATGGATTACACATCATACCCCAAATATTATATGATATAAGAATTAAATTAACTTATTTCCACAGAGACAAGAAAAAGATAAACCTATAATAGTCACACTCATACCCATGTACAAATACATTGTGTTGAGAGAGAAAAGAAGAGAGGAAGAGCAAGGTATTGGATGAATAAAGTGTTTGGATTTGAGACTAATATTATGCTTTATTTATATAAAAAACCTACAATGAAAGAAAAAATGAAAAAGAAAAAATATATAAAATATAATAATTAATAAATAATAAATAATAAAAAAAAAGTAGTTAAAAACCTCTGGGGATACTGTGGGAAGTTGGGATGGGGAAAGGGTAGGGGATAGGATGGGATGGAGGGGAAAAACAGGGAATAGGAGAGGATAGAATAGACAAGGAGGGAGGGAGGAGGGGGATGGAAAGTACTGGGAAATGGGGGAGGAAGGGGAGGAAGGGAAATGGGAAAATTACTATATGAGGGAGTGTGGGAAAGAGAGGACCGCAGAAGAGAACTAATCTATAAGTTCCCTCGAGGAGAGCGACGAGAGTCCAAGAGGTCAGGAGATCAGACCAGTGTACTAGCATCCAGACACTCATTGAGTCCTCCAGGGGTAAGAGTCCCCAACTGGTGGATCCAATAAGTCTCCTGTCTGCACAGGATCTTGTACCGATCGCCTCTGGATGCTAGTACACTGGTCTGATCTCCTGACCTCTTGGACTCTCGTCGCTCTCCTCGAGGGAACTTATAGATTAGTTCTCTTCTGCGGTTCTCTCTTTCCCACACTCCCTCATATAGTAATTTTCCCATTTCCCTTCCTCCCCTTCCTCCCCCATTTCCCAGTACTTTCCATCCCCCTCCTCTCCCCCCCCCTTTCCCCTCTTTTCCTCATCCCTTTCCCTTCCCCCTCCTCCCTCCCTCCTTGTCTATTCTATCCTCTCCTATTCCCTGTTTTTCCCCTCCATCCCATCCTATCCCCTACCCTTTCCCCATCCCAACTTCCCACAGTATCCCCAGAGGTTTTTAACTACTTTTTTTTTTATTATTTATTAATTATTATATTTTATATATTTTTTATTTTTCATTTTTTCTTTCATTGTAGGTTTTTTTTATATAAATAAAGCATAATATTATTCTCAAATCCAAACACTTTATTCATCCAATACCTTGCTCTTCCTCTCTTCTTTTCTCTCTCAACACAATGTATTTGTACATGGGTATGAGTGTGACTATTATAGGTTTATCTTTTTCTTGTCTCTGTGGAAATAAGTTAATTTAATTCTTATATCATATAATATTTGAGGTATGATGTGTAATCCATCAGGCCCCCTAGCAATATATATAGTCTGTATATATTTGTATTATCATGAGACACCAATAAGATATACAGATATAATTTACTATCCCAAATGGGAATTTATTTTATTTTATTTTAAAAAAAAAAAAAAAATTTCTTTTGCAGACATTCTTGTCTCTGTTAAAACTTATGTTTTATATTGACTATAGGTCCTAAACCTTTCTCTATGTATATATAATTGATATGGAATTGGAATTTATGGATAATATTGCTCTATTTATGATTGAGATCTGTTGCCTTGTATCTGAATTTATTGTTCAAATTAACGTTTTGTTTTTATATGGTTATCATGTAGTGCAATGTATGATATAGCTATTCACACCTATTGAGAGTGTAAATATAAATCTCATATGATTAACTCATCATGCTGGTTTTCCTATTGGGGAATCATTAAATAGTGTTTCAAAAAAGTGTTTGAAATTATACATTGCAGTACAATGAATTATGAATTTATATGATGTTATGATGTAATATTTGAACTTTATTTTTAGTGTTATGATATCCTTCTTGTTCCAATACTATTGTCCATGAGGTTTTTTAATTATATATTTATTTTCTGTTTATTCCTTAAGTGTATCAGTCCCAATTAGCCCTTAGAAAGCTAGTTTTCCATTGATTAGCATCTCTAATATACACCAGCCCCATTAGTGCTATACAGGTTCATTCAATCACCCGATTACGGGTTGCCTGGTAACGGACTAGCTATAAGAGGGCAGGACTTGATTCCATACAGCATCAGCCCTTTGAGAAAGTCGCCCGTCAGGTGACGAAACGCATCAGGGAACTGATAGCGCGATTACGTCACGACGACGCCGCGCACACGCAGGAGCCTATACCAAGCGCGGGAATACAATCGGCGGCCATTAGAAGCGAGAGCTGGAATCTGGACAATATACAGATAGCGAACGGAGCCCTGTATACCTGGTTCCTGGTGATCGTGTCTGGCAGTCCTGAAGGAGTCCACAGAGACGTGTTCCAGTATCCAGAACCGGATGGTGGTGATATACTGTATTCACAAACTGCCTTTTAACTATTTGCATCTTGTGAGTGCGATTCCTACCCCCCCACCCCCTTCCCCTTTTTTAATACATTATATGCAGTATTATGCTATGGGGCGTGCACTCTCTCTCTTTTTCTGTTTTTAGATATCTGTGGAGTTGGTTTACCCCGTGTGAGAGCAGCCCAAAGACCCCTTTATCAACATTTGAATACCCATCATTATGGACTAATTATTGAAGGACTGGTTGGACTTTTTTATTAATTTTTTCTGTTTCTTTTTTCAGCAAGTTTATGCACTGTTAATACATTTATTATTGGTTGTGGTTAAATAGAATTTAAAAGGTTACACTATTCAAAGTTATATACACAATTCATAATTTATACACTTTACACAATCATCTATTGATGTAAGTATAGTCTATCAATTTATCTATCTATATTTATCACAGTAATATTTTTAGGCGCTACACTTTTTTGTTTTTTGTATAAGTATGTATGTATATATATATATATATATATATATGTGTGTATATATATATATATATATATAAAACAAACAGCGCAAACCAATACAATGTGTGTGTGTGTGTGTGTGTGTGTGTGTGTGTGTGTGTGTGTGTGTGTGTGTGTGTCCAAAGAATTAACTAGGAACAAAACATGTGAAGAGAAGAAAAAGAAGGGAGGGAGAGAAAATATCAAAGGATAGTATGTCCAAACACAGATATCTTAGAATGGTGAGATATGCACTTACAGTGATCTAGAGATCTTTGAGCCTTTAGTCCACCCCTGGGACCTGGAACACAGCTTGGAGATGTATAAGCCAAAGGGGAGGGAATCTCCCACACACTGTCCAATGCAGCAACAGGATCCTCTGAGCAGTGGTATATGGACCTAGACAAGTAACTCCCGTCTCAGGGAAAAACCCCAATAGGGAGATACGTAGAGAAAAACACACTATAGTGTAAAATCATTTAACACAAAAATGAATAAAAATATCATCCAGGTAATGCACTCACATGCTGAGAGATATAATCGCGCCTTTGAGAGTAATATGCCTGAGTCTCTCACACTCAGTCCTCTGGAGTCTGTGCCGGCGTTCACACACAGTTACTTCTGCGTTGCATCGCGTGATCTCGTAGCTGTGACGTCACCGCGCAATCTCGAGGGAACTCGGCTTTCGGATCTTGTCTCTCACAGGCTCTGACTCCGTGATACACAGTCTCACACTGTGTTGGCATTCACCCTCCCACAGGAAATCTCTCACTGTGCTTACGTTAACCCTACGCGTTTTTCCAATGCGGCTTGTCAGGGGATGATATCCACTGTCTCTCCCTACCTATGGTTATATACACACACCTCTCTTGTGATTGGTTAACCGAAAAATAGTTTGTTGGAAATCAGGGAGCGCAGGTCACCGATGGGTGCATAAGGAATAAAACAGAGAAAATATATATTGCAACTCTGTAAGCACAGATAAAATGAATAGGATGACAAAATGCAGTAATAAAGTGTGAGAAATCACACTGCAACCAAAAACGACTTCAATCTCAAGAGTGGAGCCGGAGAGATATTAATAAGTATCAAGGGCAAAACATATGCCCACCTCAAAAACAAATATAAAAATAACCAGTAGAAAATAAAACAAAAAAAACAACAAAAAATCAAATAAGAACGTGGGGGTATGATCAGCAGAATGTATTCATCACGAACAGCATACAAAGTAGTGTAGGCAGGGGAGACTTACAAGACAGCCCCATAAACAGACATTTTCAGCATGAGATGCGGCACCTAATAGCCCGGGAGTGGAGAGGGGAGAGTACCGTGATGCAGACAGCTCTCACTGAGGATCCGTTGCGCTGACGTCTCCAGTGGTCGCGTCACAGAACTTCCGGGTTCTCCTCCTCTCGCGATGGTTGTGCCCCACGTGATGGCTCAACAAGGCCCAGATTCAACTGCAGGAGAAGCCGCAAGTACCAGTGACTCAACGCGCGTCTGATTCCGTGTTTCGCAAATGGCTTCGTCAGGAGCCAATAGTCCTTTGCATTTGGCTGTCAGTTCTTTATTGTTTGGTCATCCAATCACCACAGCTGATGAAATACATGTCAGAATAATGTCCTGCTATAGAGCACAATATACATCAATGACTGTATAGCCCCTCTATTTGCCATACTGGTTGTCTGTGATGATATAATCTTACTAAACACAACTATAGTCACAATTTTAATCACAAGAAAAAATATATATAAATAACCCATCATGAAGGTTCCTAGGAAAAGAAAACATAATATTAAAATACATCAAGAAAACATCACATACCAGCTTAATTAAGTTCATGCAGGGAACAAATTCATAAAGGAGGGGAAACAAAGGGAAAGGAAAAGAGACTCATCTCAAAGAAGTACAAACACTCACGGCATTCATTAAAAAATTATAAAAAGATAAATATATAATTTGAAAGACTTAACCTGTATTTATAAAAAATGACTTTTATATGTATAAAAAATGTATAAAAAAATCTTAACTTTTTATAAAAATGCAGTCATGTCTATGTCTATATTGAGACCGTGGGTTTCCAGTGTTTTTAATTTATAAATCCAAAAACTTTCTCTCTGGATAAGTCTCTTTTCTCTGTCTCCCCCTCTGCAATGCATCTCCACACATTCTATTGCTCTGTACCTCAATCCTGCTGGATTAGCATTATGCTATTAAAATATTTAGGGACACTATGGGTGAGTAATTTCCTCGTAATATTACCTATGTGTTCGAGGATGCGAACTTTTAATGGTCTGATCGTCTTCCGTACATATTGGAGGCCACACCAATAGGTATACCACAAAGTCTGTCCTACAGTTCGCAAACTGTCTCATTGGGAACACCTCCCATGTTGTTTTTGGTTTAAACTCTTTTTTGTCCAAAGACGCAAAAGTGCAGGCCTTACATGAGATACATTTAAAAAAAAACCTTTGACTTATTCAGCCACGTTTCTCTCTGTTTTATTTTAAAAGCACTCAGTGCTAGTTTCCTCTTCAGGTTAGGTGCTTTTTTAAAAAAAATATTTGGGGTCTTTCTTCTAAGATCTCCCCCAGAACTGGATCTTCTTTTAAAATATACCAATGTTTATTAATAATATTTTTGATGTCTCTTGCCTTCCTATTAAAATTTGTTATAAAAGCTGTTTGGAAGTTTCTTTGATTCCCTAACTTCACTTTGAGCTGAAGGAGGGTATCCCGATTAATTTCGTTTGTTCTCAATCGAACTGATGTCACTAATGATGCATCGTAGTTCCTATCTAGAAATGTGTTTTCTAATAATCCTACCTGACTAGCATAATCACTGTTCTTGCTGCAGTTCCTTTTGATGCGCTTCATTTGTCCAAAGGGAATATTACGTATCCACCCTGGATGGTGACAGCTTGATTTTAAAATATAATTGTTAGCATCTACTGATTTAAAAAAAAGTATTGGTGTGGATATTATCATCTTCAATAAAAATGGCAAGATCTAAAAATTCCACAATTTTTTCGCTGTATTTGGTGGTAAACTGTAGATTCACATTGTTAGTGTTTATATAATCTAAAAAGCGGTTCAAATTTAACTCATCTCCTCTCCAGATTAAAAAAATATCATCTATGTATCTGTACCAGAGGACCAGGTCCGCACCAAATGGGTTCTGGAACCAGATGTGATCCGTTTCCCAGATACCCATAAACAAG
The DNA here is from genome assembly GCF_040206685.1 of Ascaphus truei. NCBI lineage: Eukaryota > Metazoa > Chordata > Amphibia > Anura > Ascaphidae > Ascaphus > Ascaphus truei. The sequence continues at coordinate 239,967,041 of NC_134483.1, forward strand.
TTGGCATAGCCTAGGTGCGAAACATAGAAAAAAAACGTGTACAAGCTCCAGGAGGTCTAGCCATAAATGCCTTTAAAGCAGTGATATATGATGTGATAGAAGGAGTTGACACCGGAAAATAAGGATTGAAGGGCTATGCAGTACAGAGTAATTACGGATTACTGGGGCTAACAAGAGGGGAACACAGTGGGGACAAATGGTGGTGATATGCAATCACTAAGTCCCCCTAGCCCCAGCTATGCCCGGTGTGGAGTACCCTCTACTCACAATAAAACACAGCCTTGATCCCCCTCCTTCCAGCTGCTGCCCTGACGCTGCCAGAGGCGTCTCCCATAGGCATCCAGTGGTGAAAATAGATCCTCTCAGACGGTAACAGGAAAAGGTATGGATCGAGTATCCAGCCGCTCCACAGCAAAAAAGTAGGCACTCACCAGCAAAGGGGTTAAAAATCAAATTTAAGGGACTACATAAAAAACAAAGAAACAAACAGTACTGACTATTCTCCCACGCGTTTCACGCCCACTGTGGCGCTTTCTCAAGGAGTCATTGACTAGAAAATCCTCCTTAGAGGTTTCGGATTTTGAGAGCAAAGTACTAATATCCTTACTTCTAAGTAAACAGCAGATGGGAGGATCCGAACAAATACCCCTTTTGTAGTTATATACATGTTCATAGATGCGTCGTTGGTACGATCTCCCTGTCCGTCCTACATATTGTAGTACGCAGGGACAGTGCAGCAAGTAAATCACAAACACCGAATGGCAATTTACTGTATAAATTAACTAATGTCATATATTTGTTGTGTGACACTTGAAACAAATGTGGTCTGGTTTTGGCTGTACTTACACGCTGTACATACTCTACAGGTGAAAAAACCTTTGATGTTACACATTTTATCCCGTTTGGCTCCCAGTTGTCCAAATATAGGCACCAATCTTGTTTTTAGATTTCATACAAACGGGTGAATCATCTGATTAACCCTCCAGGCGCTCAGAATATAGCATAGTCCTGCTGGTGAAAGATAAAGTAAGTCTTCTAGACCCAGGCTATACACAACCTTGGTGTAGTGAGATGAAACATATAATCATTCCTCCCAGCCGGCTCACCATGAGCACTATGAGGTTGGGACATGGGAAACTCACGTGTAAGTCCTGTTTGTAGTTTGTAAAGCCTGTGCGGGTCTTCCCAGTATGATGTGCCTGCTTCTCCTGGCTGAAGTCAGGGTGTCTCCGCTCGTGATCTTTACTCTTCACCGCCAACCCAATACCCGCAAACGCGGAGGGCGGTCACCTGACCGGCGGCCTGAACGGTACTTGATGACGTCACGGCAGACTCGGTAAAGGAAACCGCCAGCCATCAGGAACTCAGCGTGCAGACGCTTAATGCAGCAATGTAGAAGAACTTCTCACTTTAATAATAGAAGGCTTGGGGGGTAAGATCTGTGCAAGGTTGGTTTTCCTCAGTAAAATAGGCCAATATTTTGACAGAACCTGTCTGATTTTAGGAGCCATTAAACTGTACTGAGTGACAAAGGAAACCGGATTCTTAGATCCTAAATCCGGTTTATTTCCATTATACTCTAAGAGACTGGCTCTTTCAACCTGTTGGACCTGAGATAAAGCAACCATAAGTTCTTTTTCAGGATATCTCCTCTCAACAAATTTTTCCTTAAGTTCATTAGCCTGAGAGGCAAAAACCTCATCATTAGAACAGTTTCTTCTCAGGCGAACGAACTGGCCCTTTGGAATATTTTTTAACCCTTGTGGGTTGTGATGGCTATTAACCATCACATAATTATTTGCCTGTAGTGGCTTAAAATATGTTCGTTTGAATGCAATTATCAATTGAAGTAATATTTAGATCAAGAAAGTTAATTGAGCTAAAATTGAATACACATGTAAACTTGAGATTCATGGAATTACTATTCAAATACAAAATAAATTGTTCAACAAATCAATACTTCCATCCCAAATAAACAAAATATCATCCATAAAGCGCCGCCAGAGCACCAGGTTTGCACCGAGGGGCAGTTATTCCAGATACAAGTATCTTCCCATTGCCCTTGAACAAATTTGCATAACTCGGGGCAAACCTGGTGCCCATGGCGGTACCGCATACCTATAAATAATATTGTAAATTAAAACAAAAATAATTATGAGTGAGAATAAAATAAATACAATCTAAAAGAAAATCTTTAAAAACCTGCGTCAAATTAGTATCGGAATCAAACACAGAACGTATAGCTTGGCATCCAAGATTATGGTCGATCACGGTGTGCAATGATGTAACATCACCAGTGACCCACAAACAACCTGGACGCCATTCTACATCATGTAATAATTGAAGGACGGATTTGAAGGAGTGGTATCACGTAAATGAGATCTAAGTTGTACAACAAAGGGCTGTAAATGATGATCTATAAACTGGGACAAATTTGATGAGAGAGATCCAATCCCTGATATAATGGGTCTACCGGGAGGTTTATGGAAATCTTTATGGATATTAGGAATCGTGTAAAACATCCTGGGTGATGGCCTTACTGGCCAATCCCTTAGTTAGAAGTACGATCAGTTCAGCTTGATGTTCACATGTGGAATTAGAAGACGGGTAGATAGGTAGAGGTGTCACTGAGGAGTCTCTCAGACTCCTGGATGTAATAACCTTTATACAACACCACTATCTCTCCCTCCTTATCAGCTTGTTTGATCACAATGGATTAATTTCTCTCCAGGCCCACCAGTGCCTGTTTTTCCTGGTAGAAAGGGGGGTGGGGTGATAGCACTTTGACACAATGACTCAGCAAGGTTGCAGGGTGCACGGAACAGGAAGGGACCCTAATTCCCTTCAGAAGTACTAACAAACCAAAAGATAGTAACAGCACTCTCTGTCTCACAGCTACAGATATAAGTGAATACCAGTGTAGGGAATATAAATAATTTAATGACGCTAATAATAAACTGAAAATATAGCAACAATAGCCAATACGCCAATGCAAGAATAAATATCACCATAGAGCAAAAATAAAAGGGGGAGGAGGGGAAAGAAGGAGAAGGGGAAAAAACATGAAACAAATGGCAAAAATCTCAATAATGAAAAAAGGAAAGCAAACTAGGGGTGTGCAACGTTTCGAGGGATGACCTCTTCATCTGGCCCATTCCCCCTGGTCCCAAAGGGTCCCAGAGGTACTTCCCTAAGCCTTCCCTCCCCACTGTCAAATAATCCCACACTCAGCTAAAGATATAAATCAAAAGTCCTATAGAGGGCAAATCACATAAGCAGACACCAGATATCAAACAGTAAATGTGAATACATGAATATTGTGAAAGACAAAATACATATGTAGATATAAGATGTCAGACAGTAAACAAGTAGAAGCAATCCCTCTATCAACAGCTCCTAGTGCCCTGTGGAGTGCTTGGGACTGAGCATGAGGAGTTAATAGCTATAAGTAGTGGAGAGAATTGCCAGTTCCCATCGTCTGGCTGGTGACGTCATATAGCAAACAAACAGTAGATGGCGCTCTAATACTAAAATTATTTAAGTGAATAGTATAAAATATACAAAAGTGCAATGTGATAATAAGATAAACATCAACAAGTGCAAGTAGGGGTACAAAATATCACTCAAACCCTTAGATGGACTGTTTCAAGGTCCAGAAACAGTATGCACAGGAAAAACCAGGGGAGCGGTTGCACCTTAAAATAAAAACAAAATCTACATGGTGTAATATTGTTAGCACAATGAAGTGGTTTCTAAGAAACTTAGAAAACTAAATGAGGAGGCTATAACCCATATAACCAACCAAACAGTGTGGTAAAACCACAGGAGGAGCTTGAGATCTCAAGTAGAGACAAAACACAGGGATAAAACAAACACTTTTATCCACAAACGAAAGAATTGGAGGCTTACAGTATCCAAAAGGATAATCGGCATAGGGAGTAGATAATCTTCCGATTACTGCACATCACCGATCACCGATCACTGCTGCTGCTGCACGCCACCCGACTGTGTCTCGAACAGCCGTCACGTCACTTCCGGAATTCCGGCCGGTTGGAGATGACGTCACGGGTTCAACGTTCTCTCTCTCTCAGTCTCAGGGTCACACTCAACGCGTTTCGACGCTCTAAAATGACGTCTTCGTCAGGAGTGCTTGTGACCTGCTCTAGGGGTCTTTTTATACCCACTGGAACTAACTATTAACCCCTCCTCCAAAAGGTTAACTGTTAAAACACCCTAGCTTTTGGGCAGCTGTCATATCTATCCCATATACAGTATCTAGGTGCGGTTTTAGGAACAAGAAATTTTATATAATTCATAAAATATTCTAATAAAAAGATTCTCTCTTTAAATACATAAGAGAGGAATCATAATAGGATTATACATACAATTTTATTATTATACACAAAAATCAATAAAAACGTTATAGTATTAAAATTAATTATAACTAATTTCTATCTTTTAGGAACGACGATTGATGTATCTTGAAAGACATGAAACAAAGAGTATTTAGGTGAAGAAACTTTAAGGAAACAGGAATCACATAACTCATATATCAAAATACCCAAAGGACTGTATACATATACAGAGCAGATAGTAGCAAAATCATTATAAAATATTTAAAATTATTAATAAAAATATATATAGTTATTAACATATTTTAAAATATTTTTACAATTTTAAAGAAACATTAAAATTATCTTATAAAAAGGCACCCAATTCAAAATCGACATTCAGTCCCTGAGGCATTAAAGTTTTCAATGAAAAAAATCCAAAAGCTTTCTCTTTTTTTAAGTGCTGTGTTCCTATCCCCACCTCTCCAATGGGGCAGTACATGCTCAAGGACAGTAAACCTCAGGCCTGATGGGTCGCCATTGTGTTTTAAAATAAAATGATGGGATAAAAAGTGGGTTGTTACCCCCCTTCTAATATTACCCACATGTTCTAAAACACGTGTCCTTATGGGCCGAGTGGTTTGACCCACATATGGTGACGTCATACACAGGGTCCTCAACAGAAAGCTGCCGATGTGGCAAGTCAGGAGAGCGCATGTGCACACTTTTCCCCTTCACTGCTCGTGAGGAATGTCGCTGAGCATGCGCAGGATCCCGTGTGGATAGTCTTTCAACAGTGTAGCAAGTGCTCCTGTCTCAGCTGCCTTTGAAGATGTGTCAATCGCGTTCCTGCTGCTTGTGATACACTGCGCATGTGCAAGATTCCGAATACACAGTACTGAATTTCTGCAGCATCTGGGGAGACGGGAAGACTGTGTTGCGTGTATTCATGTTGCTGGCACATAGTATTCTGCAGTAACATACTTGGTGCTCCTGTGCATGGATTAGAAGACAGGGGTAGATAGGTAGAGGTGTCACTGAGGAGTCTCTCTGACTCCTGGATGTAATAACCTTTATCCAACACCACTATCTCCCCCTCCTTATCAGTTTGTTTGATCACAATGGATTAATTTCTCTCCAGGCCCACCAGTGCCTGTTTTTCCTGGTGGCTCATATTGTCATGGATCTTAAAATTGCAGCTGGAGAGCTCTAGATCCTGTGTGACCATATCAGTGAAGGTCTTAACATGATGTCCTTGTGCATGTTTCGGGTAAACCGTAGATGTTTTTCTAAAAGTCCTGGGTTTATGTGTAATGCCAGAATCAGTAGAATTCACTGCAGTCTGGCTAACACTACTAATGGCATCATTAAGAAAATATTTTTACAATGCTAGCTTCCTTGCAAATTTTTATATGTCAATATAGAGATTGAAGCTGTTAGGCCTGCATACTGGCGCAAAGGTTAAGCCTTTTCCCAGAACTTTTTTCTCCACTTCGGACAATTTATATTGACTAATATTGAAAACATTCTGACTCTTCGTATTTTTACCCAAATTCCTTAATCCTCTAACTCCTCCCCTTTTGTCCTCTGAAGTGCTTTTTCTCTTTTTTGTACTGTTTGATATCAAAACGTCTGGGGGAGGTTTTAGCACTTTCGTGACCTTCACTTCTGGAAAGATGTGTTCCCTCTCTTTGTGCCATTCTAAAAAAGAAAATGGCTGCTTAATTCCCTGTAATGGCTGTGACTCATATCTGCTGATCTCCTCCTCCTATTACATTTCCCTCTCTGATAATACCTGAAATTGATTGGTGGTGGTAGTTATATCCGGAGTTTTAACTGGTACATGAAGTATAGTTTTAGGTTTATTGGAACGTTGCGTAATGAACTGTTGTTTTTTGTGAAGAGGTTTTTTGGACTGAGTACCTGGAGTTACAGAAACTGATTTGGAATCAGATTTTTGGGACTGGAAATGGCCCTTTTTATATTTATCCTTTGGATGTCGTGTGTTCTTACTAGTTGAACGTGGTTTCTTATCTTCACGTCCCTGGCCCTTATTTGTGTGCTCATTAGATTTTTTTTTCCAATTTCTGTAACTACCAGACTCATAGTCCATTTTGTCCCTCAAAAATGTTTTTTTGTTTAGTAAAAATTATATCCTGTTCTAGCTTGTCCAATCTATCCTTTAATATGGGTTCTAGTTCTAAAATCTCAGTATTCCCCTTATATGGATCAAGCTGAAATTGGATCTCTGTAATTTTTTTCATCTATCAACCAATGATTGTTTACGATGAGATACCAATAGTTCCATCAAACACATGGAACACTGATCCAGAATCCCATTCCATTCCAGGATAAACACCTCGTTATTAGCATGGCTGGACTACTGAACAACTGAAGTTTAAAAGGAAGTTTAAAAGGAAGTTCAAAAGAAGTGAGGAAGTGGACACCCCCATCTGGCCCTGATTCCTGCATTTGAACTACGCTGGAAAGGAGGATATCATCTATACCAGACTGCATCATTACTGCTGGGATGCTGCCTTTACCATTTATATTTGCTGTGACTTCACTTCTTCTCAAATTATGCACTTCTTTTTACCAGCCTCATTATGTCTCTAACTCTTCATACATCTCCATCTCTCCTTCCTTCATCACTTCTCTGTTCACATGAACTCCTTTCTTATCTACGTCCTCTGACACCACACAGCTATATCCCCTGCACTAAAACACACCCCTACAAATCCTCACACATTCTCTTTCTATCCATGCTTCTCCTCCTTGCTTCTGGGGATATCTCTACCAATCCTGGCCCCTTCCTTATTCCTACATGTGCTCGTCCTTGCCTGCCAATTGCAACCTCTACTCCTTCTGGTGTCAACCCTTCCAACCTCATACCCATCCCCTGCCACCCTCCATCCTCTCTCCCATTCTCTTGTGCCCTTTGGAATGCTCGCTCCCTTTCTAAGGCTGCGTCCATAGGACTGCAGCCGTGTGGAGGCTGAGGGAAAGCGGGTGCTTTCCCTGACCTTAGTCCGCGCGCCGTCCGGGGGCGTGTCGGGGGGGGGGGGGCTGTGACCGGCCCTGCGCTCCCGTAAGTGCCAAATCTAAAAATTTAATAAGACACATGCTTCCGCATGCTTGCGGAAGCGTGCACGAGCCCCTGATAAAGCCGCTCTCATTGCGGCTGCGGGGCTCACTGAGAAGCATCAGCACGCCTCAGCACGGGTCAGCGCCTAAGCACTGACCCTGGACGCAGCCTAACAAGTGTCTCTTTGTACATGACCTTTTTCTCTCTCACTCTCTGCTTCTGTTTGCTATAACTGAGACCTGGCTCACTCAGTCTGACTCTGCTCTGGAAGCTGCCCTCTCTTATGGTGGCCTTTCTTTCTCCCACACTCTGCGCACTGATGGCAGGGGTGGAGGCGTGGGGCTCCTGCTCTCCTCTCTCTGCCATTACCGAACCCTTCCTATTCCTCCATCTCTTGCTTTTCCCTTCTTTGAGGCTCTCACGTCCAGATCTTCTCTCCTCTCCCTGTCCACGTGGCGGTCATCTATCGCCCACCTACCTCTACTTATCCCCCTTTTGCCTTTCTCTCTCACTTTGAATCCTGGCTCTCTTTCTTTCTCTCCTCAGACTCCCCTGTTCTTCTCCTTGGGGACTTCAATTGCCACGTTGATGACCCCTCTCTCCCTTGGGCTTCCCGCTTTCTCTCTCTAACCTCTTCTTTTGGCCTTCAACAGTGGACTGAAGCCAGCACCCACAAGGATGGACACTACCTAGACCTGGTTTTCACTAAAAACTTCTCTCTCTCTGATTTCTCCCTTTCCCCTTTTCCTCTCTGACCATCACCTCATCTCATTCTCTCTATCCCACTTATCCCCTTCTCCACCTCCATCTACCCCCCAGTTCTGCAGAAACCTGCGCTCTATTCACTTACCTGACTTTGAGTCCACTTTACGCTCCTCCCTCTCCTCTCTCAGCTCTGCTACAGACCCTGAAAACCTGGTCAGGAACAACAACTCTGCCTTGTCCTCCTCTCTTGATCTACATACCCCGCTTTCTGTCTGCCGCCCTCGCCCTTCTAACCCTAGACCCTGGCTAAATTCCCACACGCGCATGCTGCATTCCTCCACTCGTTCCTCTGAACGCCTCTGGAGAAAATCTCATACTCTCGCAGACTTCTTTCACTACAAATTTATGCTATCCTGTTTCAATTCTGCCCTCTCGCAAGCTAAACAAGCCTACTTTTCTACAAGTCTAACCCACGCCGACTGTTCTCTGTCTTTGATACTCTACTCAAACTACACTCAGCTGCCTCTCCTTCCTCCATCTCCGCTCAGGACTTTGCTGACTATTTTACGGAAAAGGTGGAATCCATATGTCAGAACATCCCCTCTGTTTCTTCCTCCCATCCTACACCTCTTCCTAACTCTCCTCCTGCCTTCCTTGACTCTTTTTCCACTGTCTCAGAGGAGGATGTGTCACTGTTGATCGCCTCCTCTCCCTCTACCACGTGCCCTCTTGACCCCATTCTCTCCCATCTCCTAAAACCTCTTGCTCCTACTATAATCCCTATGCTCACACACATTTTTAACTCCTCCCTCTGCTCTGGAACCTTTCCATCCTCCTTCAAACATGCAACAGTCATACCATTACTCAAAAACAGCAAGCTTGACCCTACCTGTATTTCTAACTATCGACCTGTCTCCCTCCTGCCTTTTGCCTCTAAACTCCTTGAACGTCTTGTATTCTCTTGCTTGCTCCATTTTCTCAACACCTGTTCTCTCCTAGACCTTCTACAATCTGGCTTCTGCAATGCTCACTCCACGGAAACAGCCCTCACTAAAATAACTGACGACCTCCATGCTGCCAAAGACAGAGGTCATTACACTCTGCTCATATTACTCGACCTCTCTGCAGCATTTGACACCGTGGACCACCCTCTTCTCCTTCACATTCTCCATACTCTTGGTATTCGGAACAAAGCTCTATCCTGGATCTCATCCTATCTCTCCCATCGTACTTTCAGTGTCTCTTCTGCTAACACCTCCTCCTCCTCTATTGATCTCTCTGTGGAGGTACCCCAGGGCTCTGACCTGGGACCTCTTCTCTTTTCTCCGTACACACTCTCTCTAGGTGACCTAATAACATCTTTTGGGTTTAAATATCACCTCTATGCTGACGACACACAAATTTACTTTTCAACACCCGACCTTACACCTGCTGTACAAACCAAATTTTCTGAATGTCTCTCTGCTATATCATCCTGGATGGCCCTCCGCCTCCTTAAACTCAACATGGATAAAACAGAGCTCCTCATACTTCCTCCCAAACCTGGCCCTACTACCTCCTTCCACATTACTGTTGGAACTACGATCATTCACCCAGTAGCACAAGCACGCTGCCTAGGGGTCACACTCGACTCCTCTCTCACATTCGCCCCTCACATTCAAAACATATGTAAAACCAGTCGCTTTTTCCTCCGCAATATAACAAAGATACGCCCTTTCCTCTGTTGCTCGACTGCTAAAACTCTGACTCAGGCCCTCATTCTCTCCCGTCTTGATTATTGTAACCTCCTGCTGTCCGGCCTTCCTGCCTCTCACCTGTCTCCCCTACAATCTATCCTAAAAGCTGCTGCCAGAATCACTCTACTCTTTCCTAGATCTGTATCAGCATCTCCCCTCATGAAATCCCTCTCCTGGCTTCCGATCAAATCCTGCATCTCAAACTCCATTCTTCTCCTCACTTTTAAAGCTTTACACTCTTCTGCCCCTCCTTACATCTCAGCCCTAATTTCTCGTTACGCACCATCCAGACTCTTGCGTTCTTTTCAAGGATGTCTTCTTTCTACCCCCTTGGTATCTAAAGCCCTCTCACGCCTTAAACCTTTTTCACTGACTGCCCCACACCTCTGGAATGCCCTTCCCCTCAATACCCGACTAGCAACCTCTCTATCCACCTTTAAGACCCACCTTAAGACACACTTGCTTAAAGAAGCATATGAATAGCACTGTGGATATTCTGAACACATGATACATAAAGCTTGGCCCCCTGCAGATGCACTTACCAGAACTCCCTCCTACTGTCTCTGTACGTTCTCCTTACCTATCAATTAGACTGTAAGCTCCTCGCGGCAGGGACTCCTCTTCCTTAATGTTACTTTTATGTCTAAAGCACTTATTCCTATGATCTGTTATTTATATTATCTGTTATTTATTTGATTACCACATGTATTACTACTGTGAAGCGCTATGTACTGTACATTTATGGCGCTATATAAATAAAGACATACAATACAATCTATAGTTGGAGGTTTGAAAATTCTCAGGCCACGTGGAATACGTTTGTGCTCCAGATATTTACTAAGAGCAGTGGCCTCCCATAGTTGTCGAGTTTTGCTCGCTAGCAACCTCTCTAGTTGTTGAACTAGTGGGCGAAAGTCACTTGTATTAGTTACTGATTCAGCAACTGGGACCGGATCATCAAATATCTGGTCAGCATTAAAATTACGTTGTGTTCGTGACTGAAATAAATTATCCATTGGTAAATATAAATAATTACTATAATTTATAACATGTGATACTTAATCCAACGTTTGATAAGTGCAAAAGCTGCTACACAAAAATGATAAAATGCACAATGAAAAAAAAAATAGTGTGATAAAGCGCTGAAAAAGCAAACAAAAGAAAAATTCGTGCGCCTGGTGATCTGTTCCTGAAACCACTCACCGTAAAATGGATTGTTAAATAAATCCAAGTGTAATTAAAAAAAAAAAAAAAAAAAAGGGGGGGGGGGGGAAAACAAAAAAAAAACAATTTTTTTAAAATATAATTTGAATGGAAACGAAAATCCACCTTGAAGATGTGAGTAGTTAAATCCTATGAATACATATACTTTTATACCATTAATAGGTTATGTGACATGAACCATTAGGAGTGAGAGGGGTTAATTGTGTTTATAGCACAAAAAATGGCAGACGGAACCAAAATGATCCAAAAACATAAGCAGCTTCCAATGCAAGGTACCCAAACCTTGCTGAATAAGGACAATAAAGAAAACAACCAGGGAAGCGCTATATTAGTTGGGATCAGGCTCAGCAGCCAATTTTATGTATAAACCACATATAAAACAATAGCATATAATAGCATAAATGAATACACAAAAATATAATATATAAAATGAGTAACACAAGTCTCTGCCAGTTGGAGATTGTCCAGGTGATGTAAGTGCAAGTTAATGCCCCTGTCTGATGTGACAGACTCGGGCAAGAGTGACCTTTGAGAGGTATATATCCAGAGTGGTAGCTGGGATGGAAAGCGCTACCAACTGTGCAGGTAATGAAGTGTGTAGAAATGGGAAGGTGCCGTAGGCATCAAATATGGAAAAAGCTCACCCAGACTTCAAACTCTTTGCGCTGGTGGCTCCTTTTGTTTCCTCCTTCACAGCCTCGCTGCAGAAACTCCGCTGCACAGCTCTCCTGGGCTTGCACACCATGGAACTACTCACAGGGCGCCGGGTTTCCGGGTATGACGTCACGGCCGGACGTGACGCACCAACCCTTCCCGGCTGTGGCTGGAGCTGCCGCAGCACACAGGGGCTGAGAGCCGAATTTCACACACCTCACACAGCTTCAAAGTTCCACAGCCTCCGCAGTACACTCTCCAAGGGACTCCACGTTAGACCACCAGGACTGGGGCAATGAGACAGAGATGCACAAGAGCTGCAACCCCTCTAGACTCCTCCTCCTACGCGTTTCAGCACGTGACGTGCTTTCATCAGGGATACCATGGGGGTGTTTAGAGTGGACTATAAATACCCATCTAGACAGCGGTCATCAATTAGCCTAATTGGCTTCCAATGACAAACTCACACCCTCAGTACAACAGTGCATCTCAGCACAACCCCCATGTAATGGTTCATGTCACAAAAAAACAAGGTGTATAAAGAAAAATTACAATACAACAACATAACATTTGAATGAATTGATACATTATTATTAAACATTACAAAGTCCCACTGTTTATACTACATAACAAATATGCAAACACTAAACAACACATAAAGAGTAAATGTAAATCCTGAATTCATTAACTCAATTTAACATTTCAACATTACATCTTGGGATATTCCTCAAATTTGCCACAAGTATATAAATCAATAAATGGCATATAATAAAAATGTGCTAAAAATACTATACAACACTCCAAGAGTACACTTAAATGATGAACTCCCTTACTTAATTGGATACCCAATCGGTGAGTCCTGTGATGTTCAACAGAATAGCCTTAAATGCATGATTAAATTGCATCCCATACAAGAAGAGTATGGATCACCTGGGTTAAAAAAAAACAAAAAAAAAAAAACACACATTACACTAAAATAACATTTGGAGAACCTAGATGGAGGGGGACGTATTGGATTAATAAAAACATATGTTAAAAATATAAATATAGTTTTAAAAAACTGTGTTTAAAACTATATTATAAGATATATAAAAACCCCACACCTTCATTGAAAGGCAAGGAGATCTAAGTCCTCATTTAGACCTTTGGGGCTTAGTGTCTGTAGTTTAAAAATCCAATACGTCTCTTGTTTTCTCAATTTTAAAAGTTTATCCCCTCTCATATTTGTTTTTCCAATATGTTCTATACCCGTGACTGTTAAACCTTCTGTACACATATTGTGTTTAATTAAAAAATGGCGTGAAACTCCATGACCTGTGAAGCCTTTTAGGATGTTTCGTCTATGTTCAGTGAACCTTTCTTTAAGACTTCGCTTTGTTCTTCCTATATAGTGGAGACCACAGGGGCAGGTAAGCAAGTAAATAATAAAATCTGTATTGCAGTTGATAAAATGCTTAATTTTAAAAACTTCTCCTGTGGTCTTTGATTTAAATTCGATACTTTTATTAGTTATGTGTTTGCAGGTAAAGGAGTTATTTCTTCCACATTTGTAACATCCTTGGGGGGGTGCTGGTAACCACATATTTGTATTTGGTATTGGGGTTTCCCTCATGTCTGGTTCTAATTTCCTTAAAATTGTTGGAGCTAGGACGTTTTTCAGGTTCCTTGCCCGCCTGAACACGATCTCTGGTTTGTTTTTCAGGACTTTACCTAAAATTGGATCATTTTGTAAAATCCCCCAATGCTTAGTTAAAATCTTTTTTATTTCATTTGATGCCCTATTAAAACTTGTAATAAATGAACAGCTGCCTACATTACGTGGATCAATATTTACATCCTCACTTTTTTTGGATTTTCCTGTAATCAATGCATTTTGATTATATTCCTTTACCTTGGATACTAGTGCTTCTAATTTGTCTTTTTGGTAACCTTTCGCTAGAAATTTGTTAACAAGAACAGTGGATTGTTCTTCAAAATCTGAATTCCTTGTACAATTTCTGCGCACTCTCAATAGCTGTCCGTAGGGGATGTTTTTTAGCCAGGTCTTTGAATGATTACTTTTTTGATCTAAATAGCTATTGGAGTCCACCGTCTTAAAAAAGGTTTTTGTTAAGATTTTGTCCCCTTCATTAAATAAGGTTAAATCCAAAAAATTGATTCTGGAAGGGTTATGCACATGGGTGAACTGTAGATTGACACTGTTATCATTAATATACTTATAAAATTGTAAAAGCTCCACTTCAGTGCCCTTCCAAATAATTAACAGGTCGTCTATGAAGCGTTTATAAAAATATATATTTTTATGGAAGGGATTATTTTTCCATATATTGTCATCCTCCCATTTCCCCATGAACAAATTAGCAAAACTGGGGGCAAATTTTGTCCCCATTGCAGTTCCAATGTTTTGAATATAAAATTTGCCTTCAAATAAAAAATAATTATTCTTTAAAATGAATTCAATACTTTTTAAGATAAAAGCTCTTTGGTCAGCATGCATAAAAGGGTCCTGTTTTAAAAAATAGTCCACAGCCTCTAGACCCTTTTCGTGTAAAATGCTTGTATACAATGCTGTGACATCGCATGTAACCCATAAAAGATCATCAGCCCATAGAACATTCTTTAAAAGTTGTAAAATGTGTTGTGTATCTCTTGTATGGGATTTAAGTTCTCTCACATGTTTCTGTAGAAAAGAATCCACAAATTCCGACAAAGCTGATGTTAGCGAGTTTATGCCTGAAATAATCGGCCGGCCTGGTGGATTGATGAGGCTCTTATGAATTTTCGGCAAATGATATAGTACAGGAGTGCTGGGTTGCTCGATGTTTAAAAACTTGAATTCTGCTGTATTAAGAACATTATTCGCCAAACCTTCCTTCAAGTGTTTTAGAAGGTTGATCTGAAATTTAGTGAGGGGGTCCCCCACTAGAAGTGAATAGGATTCCCTATCTCCTAGTATCCTTAGGGCTTCCGCAACATACTCTTCTTTGTCTTGGATGACAATTCCACCCCCTTTGTCGGCTTGACGGATAACTATTCCACTATTTCCTTTCAGATCCTCGACTGCTTTTAATTCTTTTGGTGATAAGTTAAACTTTGTTTTCGGTGGATGTTCGCATAAATACTCTAAATCCTTAAAAACCAGATCATAAAAAACTTCTACATTATGTCCTTTTGAATAAGAGGGATAAAAATTAGATTTCGGTTTAAAATGTGTGTGAGAAATTTCATAAGGTTTAGTCATTGAATTAAAAAGTGAAGCTGCTTCCTCTGGCCCCTCGTTTTCTTCAAATAGTGCAACCATGGATTTTACGTATTCCTCTTCTCTCGTTTGTGCCATGCTATCATAGATAGGAACTGGAGTTGTTCCATTTTTCAGAAAATGGCGTTTAAGCGTTAGTTTTCTTGTGAATCTATGTAAATCAATGAACAAATCGAACAATACTTGTCCACTGGTGGGTGCAAAGGTCAAACCCCTCTCAAGTACTTTACTTTGGTCAGAAGTTAAAATAACCTTGGATAGGTTAAAAATACTTCCCTGTTTGCTTAACCTATCTAGTTTGCACTGTCTTTTTCTTTGAATTTCCTTTCCCCCTCTGCTACCTCTCTTTCGAGTTTTCTTAGGTCTTTCTGGGTTTGGATCAGTAACTGCTTCCGTTTCTCCTGAAGTGCTCTTTCTTTCTCCTTCAGATCTTTCAACTCCTTCTCTTTCAGATATTTTGCATCTAGGGGCAACTGTTTTCTTCCCTTTTGGTCTCTCTCTAAAAAAGATACAGCTGTTGAATTTCTAGAGCTATCCACAATTCCCAACCTGATTTTGGGTTTGGCACCCAGATTAGGCTCAATGTGCAAGACTTCAGTAATTCTAAAAGTATCAGAGGTCGGTCTTGTGGAGTCTGATCCCAGACCTTTTGGTGTTGATAAATGGAAGGCTCCCCTTGATTGTGGATGCCTTATGGTTCCTAAAACTTTATGAGACTTGTTATCCTCAAACCTACTTATATTCTCAGACATAGCTATGGGTTTTCTATGTTTGTCGGTTGGGATATATCTTGGTGAATCAAGAGGCTGTTTGCCACTAACATTAATATTACGATTCTGTTCCCTTACTGTATATGGCCTATACCTACCAGATTTCATATTCTCATTCCCCTCCCGTTTTTTTGCCCAGTTTCTTTGTTTATTTGTTGCATAATCTGTGAGGTCTCTTTCAAATTTCCCTTCCTTAGATGAGATTAATTCTGCTTCAAATTTCTCTAATTTACAATCTGTATCTGAAACTAAGTCACAAAATTCCTCAGTGTCACTAAAGAGTTTTAGTTCACCCTGTAGTTTATCAATTTCAACTGCCAAATTTTCCAAAATTTTCTCTCTATATGTGATTAAGATTCTAATGAGGGCAAATGAGGAGACATCAAGAATCTCATTCCATGATTTGGTAAATTCCAAATCATCAAATGCGGATTTCTTGGAGAGTCTTAAACCACGTGGGATTTTACCTTCATTCAAATATTTTTTCAAAAAATAGACATCCCACCAGTGGTGATAAAGCGCTAATGTCTTGAACTTATCAATATAATTATTGAATGTGATTACAAAATACCCTAAAAATAAAGAGCTATGCAGTCTGATAAAAGTGACTGATACAGGTCACTTACAGTACAACAGAATAACACAATAATAGCGGCGCCTATACACAATATTTTAAATCACCTAGTGTGATTACTGACCAATTTGCAGTCCATCCCTTAGAATCCAGACATGGTCACAGAAGTCTTGATAGATGTCTCATAACATGTGGGAAAATGCAAAAGAGAATATCATAGTGCAACACTGATAACAATAACCAAAAAAATAAAAACATAAAACACAGAATAGCTAAACATATACTGGTGATATTTAATAAGAATACACAAAATCATTAAAACATAATTGCACAAGCTACTGGTGAACTCCTCCGGGGGGTTAAAATGGGAATCCTACCCACAACAATGTGGAAGATAACCAGCATCCAGCAGCATCAGCTGCAGATATCACCGTGGAGGTGTGCAGGTGGGGGACTCCGCAGATCTCTTCAGACCTCAGGCGCCGCTTCCATGTGTCCTGCTCGTAGGTCACAGACCCACTGTGAGCGTTGCCGTCAGTGCACTCCTCCACGGTGATGTCTGCAGCTGATGCTGCTGGATGCTGGTTATCTTCCACATTGTTGTGAGTAGGATTCCCTTTTAAACCCCCCGGAGGAGTTCACCAGTAGCTTGTGCAATTATGTTTTAATGATTTTGTGTATTCTTGTTAAATGTCACCAGTATATGTTTAGCTATTCTGTGTTTTATGTTATTGTTTTGCGTTTTTATTTTTTTGGTTATCAGTGTTGCACTATGATATTCTCTTTTGCATTTTCCCACATGTTATGAGACATCTATCAAGACTTCTGTGACCATGTCTGGATTCTAAGGGCGGGACTCGAAATTGGTCAGTAATCACAATAGGTGATTTAAAATATTGTTTATAAGAGCCAGTATTATTGTGTTATTCAATAGAAATAGTAAGATTACAGACAACTGGGATAAAGCACAGGGAAAAAAGGGCCAACAATTAATTAGTAAAACTGGAACACAGAGATAGAACATGGGTGGAGATTACCTAACAGAACATTGTGTAAGAACAGAGAGATTGGCTCTATTTCTTAAGGAAAGATCCCAAGTCAATATCAATATTCCTACCTTGTGGTAGGAGAGTTTTTTAAGTATAAATCCAATATGATTCTTGTTTGGATATTTTAATGACTTGGTTACCACCTCTCCAATTGGGGTAGATTTTATCAATGCCAACATTTTTTAACCCATTTGGATTTTGGTCATGGTTTTCCTTGAAGTGTTTAGAAACACTATGTTGCATAAAACCTCTCTCTACGTTCTTGACGTGCTCTGCCACCCTGATTTTTAATTTACGTGTTGTTCTCCCAATATACTGTTTGTTGCAGGGACATTGTAACATGTATATTATGTAGCTTGAATTACAATCTATAAAGTGTGTTATCTCATGTTTTTCATGTGTGATCACTGACTCTATTTCTTTGAATGATTTTGGGGAATTTGGAGTCAGCTTGCTGACACTTGAAAAAACCCTTTGTTACAGATACTGGTTTTATACATTCCTTCTTTAAACAGCTTGGGGCCAACCTTTGTTTTAAGTTTGTTTACTTTTGTGAATATTATTTCCGGTTTTGAGGGTAAAATATTTTGTAAGATTGGATCTTTGTGCAAGATCCCCAGTGCTTATAAAAATTTTTTTCCATCTGTGAGGCCGAACTAGTATACCTCGTAACAAAAGGAACAGAAATTTTCCCTTTTCCCCCCTTGGTTCCCTCGTATCCTTATCTCTATACTGTAGTAGGTCTGTATGTTCCATATGGGACACTTTATTATATGCCTCATTCATTTTCTCTTTGTTATACTTCCTTTCTTGAAATGTATTCATTAGCTCTTGAGCCTGCTGTTGATATATATTGTCTTGTGTACAGTTCCGTTTAACCCTTTGTAGCTGACCCAGTGGGGTGTTATTTATCAATTTATCCAAATGGCACTGTCCCCCATTAGAAAATTGTGACAATCTACTTCTTTCATGTACGTTTTTGTTTCTAGTTTGCCATCTACTACATAGAAATGCAAATCTAAAAGTTCAATCTCAGTTCTGCTAAATTTGTACGTAAAACTAAGGTTATAGGGATTCGCATCCAACCGTGCCAAAAACACTTCTAAATCATCTATACCTCCCTCCCAGATAAACAAAATGTCATCAATATACCGATGCCAGGATAACAGGTTTGCGCCAAACTCATTTCCAGACCAAATAAATTGGTCTTCCCACATGCCCTGAAAGAAGTTGGCGTAATTCGGTGCAAACCTGGTACCCATGGCGGTACCTCTTGTTTGAAGGAAAAATTGATCATCATACCAGAAATAATTGTGACTTAGGATATGTCCTATACGGTCTACTAGGAATTTGATCTGTAATCCATCAAGGTTACCGTTTTGACTCAAATGATCTTTTATTGCTTGGCACTCCTGTATGGGATCAATGACCGTGTAGAGCGAGGAGACATCGCAGGTTACTAGAATAAAGTTTTCACTCCATACTACAACTTTTAGAATATTTAGTACCTGAATGGTGTCTTGAACATAAGACCTAGGCTTCTTGGTTGGTTCTTTTAGGAACTTATCAATATATCCTGAGAGATTTGCAGTGAGGGATTTGATCCCTGATACAGTAGGGCATCCTCGGTTGGTGGCATTCTTATGCAGCTTGGGTAAGTAATAGAATATTGGAATACGGGGTGACTCTGTATTTAAATACTCCCACTCTGATTTGGTGAGAATTCCAATTTTGGATCCCTCGTTGAGTAACTCTGATAGATCTTTTTGTTATTGTTCTGTGGGATTGTTACTTAATACAGTGTATGTTTCTTCATCACTTATCAATCTATGTCCTTCAGTGTCATAATCTCTCCTATTAAGAATTACCACCATAATACTCTCAAAGGCGCAATTATATCTCTCAGCATGTGAGTGCATTACCTGGATGGTATTTTTATTCATTTTTGTATTAAATGATTTTAACCTATAGTGTGTTTTTCTCTACCTATTAACCTAATGGGGTTTTTCCCTGAGACGGGAGTTACCTATCTAGGTCCTTATATACTACTCAGAGGATCCTGTTGCTGCATTGGATGGTGTGGGAGATTCCCTCCCCTTTGGCTTATATATCTCCAGCTGTGTTCCAGGTCCCAGGAGTGGACTAAAGGCTCATAGATATCTATATCATTGTAAGTGCATATCTCACCATTCTAACATATCTGTGTTTGGACATACTATCCTTCGATATTTTCTCTCCCTCCTTTCTTTTTCTTCTCTTCACATGTTTTGCGCCTAGGTCATTCTTTGGACATTTCTCTACATACAGCATTTGTGGAGCCGTGGACCTGAGTGGCAGCAGGCTGTATAGGGACCGTTAACAGTAAAGTTTAATACCTCTCGCTGTGTGGTATATTTAAAATAATATATTATAGATTATTGTTTTAAATTGCGCTGTTTGTATTTTGTTTGATATATATATATATATATATATATATATATATATATATATATATATATCAAACAAAATACAAACAGCGCAATTTATATATATATATATATATATATATATATATATTTATATATTTATATATATAGCAACTGTACATATTGCTGTATGCTCATTTGAATATCTCAGACAGATATGCAACCCTACCTTTCACCATTATCACCTAGCACACCATTATCTCCCAGCACACAGCACTGCCACTGCAGCAAGGGATTCTGGGAAATTACATGCAAATGAGCACACACTGCCACCTTATGTCTCAAGCTCACATTACATGAATAACCCTTAAGCCAATGCATGCTGCCAGTACAACCAACCTCACACTGAAGAGACCCACAGGGTCGAAACAGTCTATCTGTGAGTGGGTTTACTGGATTTGCATCTCATCCCAGCCTACGTTTAAAAGCTGTGTTTAAAGCAGCATGCATTGGCTGCCGCACTTAGCAAAACTCGAGAGAAAAGTGGTGCCGACCTGAGGAACATAATGACTATGCACCAGCTTGTCAAGCAGGTTTGGTGACTTGTGGCTAGACAAACTGACATGTTCACCTAATGAATTTTTAAGATCTTTATCCATCATCAGGATTTTCCAATGTTTCTTTAAAATGTCCCTCAGATCGGACCACTGTTGATTGATTGTGCTAACAAATCTGATTTGCTTATGACCCCTTTATTTGGGTTTCGGTTTTAACAGGGTTTTCTCTCTGACAACTGAGACTATTTCTCAGGCACTTGTTAATACTAGTCTTACTGTAACCTCTCCTAAGAAATCTGTCCAGAAGTTCTTTGGCTGTAGTGTCAAACACTTCTTGGGAAGTATAATTGCACCTGAGTCTTAGGAATTCACTTGTTGGAATCCCCTTTACCTGGTGACTGGGGTGGAAACTGGTCGCATGAAACACATTATTAGTTGCCTTGTCTTTCCTGAAAATATCCGTTACAATACGCCCTGTTGGATCCACGCCAATCCTCAAATCAAGAAATTCAACGCTGATGGAACTACTTGTATGAGTCAATTTAATGTTGTATGTGTTGTGGCTTAGAACATCGACGAAGCTGGTGAAATCAATGGCAGACCCCTGCCAAATCACCAGAATGTCATCAATGTATCTAAGCCACAACAAACGCGATAATGTAAGATGCCGGTTGTCCTCTGAAAAAAAAACACCTCCCTTTCCCACCATCCCAGGAAGAGATTCTCATAGGAGGGTGCGCATACCGCCCCCATTGCAGTGCCTCATCTGCAAAAAATATTTATTTTTGAAAACAAAATAATTGTGAGTTAAAATAAATTCCAATAAATCCATAATAAAACTAACCAGTACAACTGCAAAAAAATTTGCATTGATAAAAGTCATTTTGAAGCCATGAGACAGACACAATGCGGGATGCTGGTATACAGTGATTCTACATCATAGGTCACAAGAATTGTATTCTCATAGACCGTGATGCAGTCCAGTCTGGACAGCACATCCATTGTGTCTCTCAGGTGAGATGGTAAGGTGTTAACAACACAACAGATGTAAAACAAATTGTGATTTATTCCTTTGAAACAGACAAATACACAATGGATTACAATTATGCAGAAGAAAACACACTTAGTGGGGGTCTGGGGAAAAAAACTAGACTTTCCTAGCCCTTTACAGTTCTTAAAACAAAGTTTGCAGTTGACCTGGACTTGTCCTGAAATGTCCTGGAACGCAAATCTGCATGAACGTCCGCACTCCACCATTGAATAAGCTTTGGAGTGGTGAAATAGTTTGACCACGAGTAAGTCCCAAACCTACTGGAACTCAAATCGGCATGTCGTTCCAGCCACGACAGCTATCATCAATTTGTAGAACTTGGCCGCAAAGAGTGGGGACTTAGAAAATATTCAAGCTCAAAGTCCTTGAAGCCGGCTCGCTGCTATTTCTCACAGAGCATCTTTTGGTGATTTCGAATTTACCGGAACCCCCTGCTGGGCCAGGCTCCTCAGTCTGGGGATGGGCAAATGGTCACCAGATAGCCCTTACTCATGCCAGAACGTGGGTACTCAATTATAACTCCGGTACTCCACCCGCCCTAACACTTTGGCATCTCTGAGACTTTCAAGTCTTGGACCCTGTTACGCCGGTGCTGCCCGCAGACCAGACCCGTCCCCTGTGCTGAAGGGGGAGGTAGGAATACACGCACCTGCAGCAAATGGAGCGTGTCGGAGTGTGGTATTAAGCATTGCCAGGCCAGATGTAAGTAATGTAGACAATACTTGCTGGTAGTGGGTTTAGGAGTAGAATAGTGATTGCCTTGCTGAGGTCAGGGAGCGGAGAGATGGGGAAGGTTGAAGTCAAAGCCGTGATCGTGGGATGCCAGAGTATACGTAGTCCAAGGAGAGCCGAAGTCGAGAGCCAAAGGGGGTAGTCGTACGAGCCGTGTCAAAACCTGTAGTAACTGAGAGAACACCAAACACTGCCATACAGAGACTATGGCGAGCGATGAGTGAGGGCTCAGAGATGCTAGATAAGGCTGGGCTGACCAATCAGGGATGGAGGCGGGTCAGGATGACGGCAGGGAGCCTCTCTGGATAGGTGTGGCTGGTACAACCCAGGTGACCGCTGTAAGCACTCTAATTACACCCGTGCGGTGTACGGGGGCGGAGCCTCACAGCAGGAGTTGAAGTAGAAGAGTGGATGCTGGGCGTGCGCACTGTAAGCTGAGTGTGGATGCGAACAGCATTGGAGGAGGACACACGTGCGCTCGGGACGGAGGAGCTTACGGCCCATGGAGGCAGGTAAGCGGATGTTGCGCTGCGCGCCCTGAGTCTCCCTGAGGGTAGTCTATGTGTTGCGCGGACGGCGCTGAGAAATCAGATTGCTAACAGACCCGAGCAGACTCAGTGACACCAAGCCTAGTGGCCATCTGATCTCTCGGAACCCTCCTGTTCTAACACATTGGCATCCCTGAGGCTTTCAAGTCAGGACTCCACATAGACACATAGGCACAAGCTGGGTAGTCATCTAGTCTCTTGGAGTCCATGACTTGGAAATCCCACAGTTCATTCACAGGTTATCAATATATATATACCTATAAAATGGAACTCTTCAATAAAATACACTCTGTCCTGTCTTCTGTGTGATACAAATATATAAGTCCCTATTCTGATTTCAGGGATCAACTGAGTGTATATATTGCCTACTCTCACTAGCCTCATACTAGATGCTAGATAAGGCTGGGCTGACCAATCAGGGATGGAGGCGGGTCAGGAGGACGGCAGGGAGCCTCTCTCGATAGGTGTGGCTGGTACAACCACAACCCACGTGACCACTGTTAGCACTCTGATTACACCCGTGCGGTGTATGGGGGCGGAGCCTCACAGCAGGAGTTGAAGTAGAAGAGTGGATGCTGGCGTGCGCTCTGTAAGCTGCGTGTGCACGTGACTAGCATTGGAGGAGGACACACGTGCGCTCGGGTCGGAGGAGCTGATGGCCCATGGAGGCAGGTAAGCGGAGGTTGCGCTGCGCGTCCTGAGTCTCCCTGAGTTTAGTCTGTGTGTTGCGCGGACAGCGCTGAGAAATCAGATTGCTAACAGACCTGAGCAGACTCAGTGACACCAAGCCTAGTGGCCATCTGATCTCTCGGAACCCTCCTGTTCTAACACATTGGCATCCCAGAGGCTTTCAAGTCAGGACTCCGCATAGACACATAGGCACAAGTTGGGTAGTCATCTGGTCTCTTGGAGTCCATGACTTGGAAATCCCACAGTTCATTCACAGGTTATCAATATATATACCTATAAAATGTAACTCTTTAATAAAATATACTGTGTCCTGTCTTCTGTGTGATACAAATATATAAGTTCCTATTCTGATTTCAGGGAAGGAGTGAGTGTATATATTGCCTACTCTCACTAGCCTCATACTTGTCACACTTTAGAAATGACAAAACTTTTTACACACAAGAAATCACCCTCAGCTTTATCCCATAGCTGGTGCACCCCCTGAACCCCAATACTAGGTGTAGGGAATCTGAGCATGTATCTGGGCACCCTTCCTTATACTAGGGACCCCGTGTATGATTGCAGGTATACATTAACCCCTTCATGCCCCGTTACCTTGTCTGGAAGATGCTGCAATAGGAATCCTGGCGGTGAGTCGTAGCGTTTTCAGAGTCAAAGTTTGTTTGGAGCAATGTGCTTGGCTGCATCCAAGAATCTAACTGGATTCTCGGATCCAACTCCTGCGGTATCCCATAACTTGGGAACCCCGATACATAGACACATTCTGTGTTAGGACCAGTAGGTCAGGCCAGAATCTGCACTTGTGTTAAGCCATCCATTTTGTCTGTAATAACCAGTTAAGATTCTGTAGACAGCCTTTTGCTGAAATATAATTTCTCATGTATTCAGCTGCTGCCAAAATTACAATTTCCTCTCTGCTCAGGATATTGCTAAGCTACTTTTTATGTTGTCAGCTTCCTGCTGTTTTAATAAACAATAGACTGGTTCTCTTAGAGAGGCAACATCATATAACTTAGTTGCTAGAGAAATTCAAGGTTTTTATGATAACAGACAATGAATAAGCTATGTATTCAGACAATGCCTGTATTGGGAGAATTGCGTCCCAAAATCATGCCACTAATATGTCCTGCCCCTATATCATGCCTCTAACCCAAGCCACTCCCAAGCCACACACAGGTTACACCTACGTTACGCCTCTAACCAAACCTTTTTTTTTCTGTATAAAAATCTTTACCCTATGCTTAATAAACTGAGGCGGAAGGATTGAAACACTGTCTGTGTGTCGGTTCTTTCGTTTTCCTGGGCCTGTACGTTCATCAAATTGGAGATAACAGTGCTAGTGTGTGATAAAGATTCCCGGGGGAGTCTGCAGCAGGGCGGTGCTGTGTGTTCATATCCAGTCACAAGGCCTCAAGCCCTTTTGGCAGAGGAAAGGTTCCTTTCAGTCTGTAAAGACTATCTCCAACAAACCCACTCTGAAACTTACAGCCTAGAAATCTCTCGATCCTAGGAAAGGCAAAGCACACACTGTAAATCTTTAATGTCACATAATTTGCACAAAGTCACAGTAATGCATTTAGGACTTCTAGGTCCAGGAGCTGACACTCTAGGACCCCAACACACATCAGGGGTAACCAAGTGGGCTGAACCTTTATTAGTGAGCCTGGTAAACCCCTTCACATCACACCTCCCTCCTTAAGATGAAGGCTTTGTTACGACCACCTCATCCGGCGGTTTAACTTGCCTGACGTCTTGAGGCTGGTGGCTCACTGGCAAAGATAGAGAGCTGTCCTGCGCTCAAGCTGTTTATCCAACACTGATGATATCAGTGTGAGTCACTAGAAAAGGAGACAGGGTAATATAAACGAACCAGAATGGAGGTCATAGATAGATAAGAGTGTACTTACCAATAAAAAGCTCACTTCAGACCTCGGTCCTATCTTCCCCTGTCATCTGATCCCGGCGTGCAGCCTTCAGTGTGTATAGCAGGCAGGGAGAAAGGTCCAGCACCACAGCCAGTGACTGAATCGGAGGCACTTCTGGTTTGAATAAGGATTCTTTATTGAACGCACAAAGGGACACAATTGGACACAGGCTACACCACAGTCTCCCCCTCAAACCGTTTCACGCTCAGAATAGCGCTTCGTCTTGGAGTGGTGAGCTGTGGTCTGAGCCTGCACATTTATAATAAAAAAAGCCCGCGAAAAACGGGTTTGAAATATGTTAACACATGTCTTACCAGTATCTTAATTGATTATCATAGTGCTGTTAAATCATAGTCCCATCATTGCTTATTAAACAGTAATTGCACATAAGCTCTAATTATCTTAGCATAATGATGTGGGAAAATGTACTGCACTAATACATCACAGGAGTAATACTCTCTGTTATGGTTAATTATCATATGAACAAAAATATAAAACATTGTATGCAACAGATCAAGAGATGTATAACTCTAAGGATCATTAATAGATTTAACCCCTTTAATAAAGATAAGGTCTAATATAAGGTCTTGTTATTTTGACTCTTAGTGTTAATAATGACATTCTAAACAGTACAATAATAATTGATAAAATGAATGGGTAAATGGATCCTTATGGTTAGAAATAGTGAAAAAAAGGGAAGGGGAGGAGGGGGAGGGGAAAAGGAAGGGGGAGGGGAGGGAAAAGGGGAAGGGGACGGGGAAGGAGAAGGGGACTGGGAAAGAATCCAAACAGAAAAAATAAAAATAAATAAATAAAGTACAGAAAATAAACCAGGCTATGACATACTAATAAATCTCAAATATTTCCACAATTTAAAAAAAAAAAGGGATTTTCTCATGGTGTATCACAACAGAATCGAAAAAATACATCAAAGGAAACAACGCAGGTCCCATTCAATATTTAGCCCATTGGGTTGCAATGTTTTCAGCGTGAAGATCCAATGTGCTTCACGCTGATGTAATATTTTAATTCGGTCACCACCTCTTTTGGGTAAAGAAATATGTTCCAACCCCCCACACTGTAGTGATCCAATTGAACCCAATGGGCAAGTATTGAAATGATAGGATACTGGATGCAACAAATCTTTATTTCGTATGAGCCTTTAGTGTTCTAAAACACGTACCTTCAGAAGTCTACTTGTAAGGCCCACGTATTGTTTGTTACATTTACACATCAAAAGATAAATGACAAAATCTGTCTGACATGAGATATAGGATTGAATTTTGAACCTTCGTGTTCCATCTCTATCTGAAAAATGAGTTGTTTTAATCATATTCGGACAAATCGTGCATAGTCCACATTTGTATGAGCCTAAAAGTTTGGGGAACAGGGAAAGGGGGTTCCTATTTGACTTTAAAGGATGAAGCATACTCGGAGATAATTTATTTCCTACAGTATGGTAGCCCCTTTCCCAGTATATAGATCACTTCCTTCAGCCCCTTGTATCACAGTTACCTTCACATCTTATAGACACCAAGCACCTTTTATCACTGTTAACTTCTTTCACTTGGCACCCCTCTATATCTGGGTCACACTCGATGTAGCCTCTCTTTACAATAGTATTCACCATGAACACGGTCTTACAGCAGTGGAGTTCTTCCTTTATTCACATTCTTCACTTTCCCCAGCACACATAGCCTTTTTGTTAGATAGTATCAAGTTTTCACTTACAATTTTTTCCTGTTCGAGGGGGTTTATTATCTCCAAACACATGGGACGGCTATGGGGACCTCTTTTGCCCCTTCTTACGCCAACCTATTTATGGGTTGGTGGGAGACGTCCCATGTGTTTGGTGATTTAAACCCTTTCCGTCATCATATAGTGTTCTACAAACGCTATATTGATGACTTACTTTTGATCTGGAGTGGCGGGGAAGATGATCTCAATAAATTCTTTGAATTTCTGGCAGATAATTATCTGATTCTTCGATTTGACACAGTTATGATAGAGTATCCAATTTTTGGATCTTGATCTCTTCATTGACATAGAATGTAAAATTCAGACTGATATCTTTAGAAAGGATAATGCCAGAAATTCCCTGTTACACACCAAAAGCTGTCATTCCCGCCCTCTGATCAAAGGAATCCCAAGAGGGCAATTCCTGCGACTTCGCAGGAATTGTTCCTCGATGAGGACTTTGTTCGAAGGGTGGATGAGATGAAAGGTAGGTTCCATTCAAGGGATATAAAGCCCAAGTTCTGGAGCAAGCATATGAATCGGCTCACTCTACGGATAGAGAGTCCTTGATTGATGTGACTTCGAGTCAATTCAGACAAAAAAAATCTTGTTGAGAGTTCGGAAGTACCATACTTTGTCACTGACTATATTGATCAGACAGGTGCCATTAGATCCATTATTCGTAAACACTGGGGCACCTTAGCCCTGGATCCGTTGATGCAGAACATGGTATATTAAAGGCCAAGGGGGGTTTTTCGTAAAGCAGCTACCATAGGAAATAAATTATCTCCGAGTATGCTTCGTCCTTTAAAGTCAAATAGGAACCCCCTTTCCCTGTTCCCCAAACTTTTAGGCTCATACAAATGTGGACTATGCACGATTTGTCCGAATATGATTAAAACAACTCATTTTACAGATAGAGATGGAACACGAAGGTTCAAAATTCAATCCTATATCTCATGTCAGACAGATTTTGTCATTTATCTTTTGATGTGTAAATGTAACAAACAATACGTGGGCCTTACAAGTAGACTTCTGAAGGTACATGTTTTAGAACACTTAAGGCTCATACAAAATAAAGATTTGTTGCATCCAGTATCCTATCATTTCAATACTTGCCCATTGGGTTCAATTGGATCACTACAGTGTGTGGGGTTGGAACATATTTCTTTACCCAAAAGAGGTGGTGACCGAAATAAAATATTACATCAGCGTGAAGCACATTGGATCTTCACGCTGAAAACATTGCAACCCAATGGGCTAAATATTGAATGGGACCTGCGTTGTTTCCTTTGATGTATTTTTTCGATTCTGTTGTGATACACCATGAGAAAATCCCTTTTTTTTAAAAAAATTTTTGGTAATATTTGAGATTTATTAGTATGTCATAGCCTGGTTTATTTTCTGTCCTTTATTTATTTATTTATTTATTTTTCTGTTTGGGTTCTTTCCCAGTCCCTTTCCCCCTCCCCTTTTCCCTCCCCTCTCCCCTCACTTTTCTCCTCCCCCCACCTCCCCCCCTCCTCCCCTTCCCTTTTTTCCCCACTATTTCTAACCATAAAGATCCATTTACCCATTCATTTTATCAATTATTATTGTACTGTTTAGAATGCCATTATTGACACTAAGAGTCAAAATAACAAGACCTTATATTAGACCTTATCTTTATTAAAGGGGTTAAATCTATTAATGATCCTTAGAGTTATACATCTCTTGATCTGTTGCATACAGTGTTTTATATTTTTGTTCATATGATAATTAACCATAACAGAGAGTATTACTCCTGTGATGTATTAGTGCAGTACATTTTCCCACATCATTATGCTAAGATAATTAGATCTTATGTGCATTTACTGTTTAATAAGCAATGATGGGACTATGATTTAACAGCACTATGATAATCAATTAAGATACTGGTAAGACATGTGTTAACATATTTCAAACCCGTTTTTCGCGGGCTTTTTTTATTATAAATGTGCAGGCTCAGACCACAGCTCCCCACTGCAAGATGAAGCGCTATTCTGAGCGTGAAACGCGTTGAGGGGGAGACTGTGGTGTAGCCTGTGTCCAATTGTGTCCCTTTGTGCGTTCAATAAAGTTTCCTTATTCAAACCGGAAGTGCCTCAGATTCAGTCACTGGCTGTGGCGCCGGACCTTTCTCCCTGCCCGGTGGCTCACTGGGACTGTCCTGGCATTAAAGTCCATCGGCATTGCTGTGTTCACTGCCTTTCTTATTCTGGATGGAAATGTAAAATTCTTGCAGGACAAGACTCCAGCGGAGGAGCTTGCCATTTTCCCCAGCCACCCTTTGTAGCCAACTTAAGGGGTTGTTATCGGGGATCACAGTGTTTGTCCAGTTATACAAATAGGGCTGCAGTATTCTCAGCGCCCAAACAATAGCCAAACATTCCTTTTCAATTGTGGCATAAGCCAATTCTCTTGGTAGTAACTTTCTGCTCAGGTAGACCACAGGATGCTCTCCCCCTCCTCCCCCACTTTACTGAGTACAGCACCGATACCGTAATCGGAGGCATCGGTCTGCACAAAAACTTCTTTGACTAGTCAGGGGCAGCCAGGATCGGTGTACTGGCCAGCGCTGTCTTGAGTGCCTGAAACGTGGTTTCACTGGCAGGTGACCAGGCTACTAGAATTGGGAGTAACTTCTATGTCAGATTTTTCAAGGGTTTAGCCGTGGTGCTGAAATGTGGGAAAAATTTCCTATAGCACCCAGCGGTACTTAAAAAAGCCATAACCTGGAGGCGCATGCGCAACGGACAAGGGTATGGAAGCATAAGTGAATAGCTCCGTGCCGCGCTCAACAAAGACAACATTAAAAACACCCCAAAACCCACAGAATCTACTTATAACCTCAAGACATCACTGCATAAACATCCCAGGATGGCCCCGAAGAAGCCTGCAAGCCAAAAGAAGCAAAAGCTGTCCGATGTCAGGGCTTACTTTGGAAGAGCTGGCTCGAGTGAAAGGGCAGGAGAAATGGCGCCGGCTTCTAACCCAGATACAGACACAGAACAAGAGGGGGGTGAGGAGGGAGTAAGCAATCAATCCCTTCTACCAGTACGACGCTGTGACTTTGAAAGACTATATAATGACCTAAAATCCCTACTGCAGGCGGAAATCAAGGAGGTCAAAAGAGAGGTAGTGAAGCTGGGGACAAGAACAGACGACCTGGAAAATAAAATTGATCTCACTATCAAAGCGGTGAAAAAAACGGATAAGAAGACAGGAGATTTACAGAGGCAGATAGATGAACTGAAAGAGCGTCAAGAAGATGCAGAGAACGCGACAGGCGGAATAATATCGAATAAGGGGGGTCTCCAAGGAGGTGGGAGACTGCTAGGAGTTCATCGCGCACTAGCTGGAATCCCTGCTGCCGGACTGCTGCAAGGAGGCCCTGGCCATGGATCGTTGCCATAGAGCCCTCCGCTCCCGACCAGTCCAAAACGAACAGCCGAGGGACATTGTAATCCGGCTGCATTTTTACACCACCAGGGAGGCAGTCTTACGTCAAACAAGGGCTCTGCCATTTGTAGATTTCGAAAATAACAAAATGCTTATTTTTAAAGATATGTCCCCTGTAACGCTTCTGAGGCGCCACAGCCTGCTGCCGGTCACTAAGGTCCTGCTCGAGCAGAACGTGCGGTACCGATGGACCTCCCGTTTGGGTTGCTGGTGGCCGGAACGGGAGGTCCATCACGATGAAAGATCCTTCTGAGGGACCGGAGTTCCTGGCCAAGCTGGGCCTGAAGGGTGCCCCCATAAGGGAAGCGGAAGAAGCAGACACACTGGAGCCCGAATGGAGCAGAGGAGCCGGCTCGCCAAAGACCAAAGGGAGCAAGAGGTGAAAGACTACAGTGCCACGATAATGGCTTACACACTGTTAAAAGTTTATCAGTTAAATCACGAAAAAAGTTGCCTGCCTGTGGAGCTGCGGGATCTTCCCGCATGAAAAAGCATGGCACCTGTAATGCCCCCATTAAGGGGTGACACTGGAAACCACCGGACGAATTCCGAAGACCCCCCAGAGGCTACATGGCTCGGCGACAGCTCCTGGTAAAGAAACGAGCGAAACTCACCTTTGATTCCGGTCCTGGAGGTTGGGAGAAGATGGCGGGCGAAATGGCGCTCTTCAAGATCCAGCGTGAGGCGCAGATCCAGGAAGAGGTAAAAAGGCGGGAGGAGAGCGCGCGCTCCATCCTCCTCGAGGCAGCGGACAATCCAAAATGGCGGCCGCCGGAAACCGGAAGTCGTCATCACATGGAGCCGAACAGAGGGACGCCATTTTGGTTGGAGCAGCAGACGTCACTAGCAGGCGGGGGCGCTCCGGCGAGCGTCAGCTGAGAAAGGAAAGCCCCACTCAGGAGCCAAACCAGATGCCGGACGCTACGAAAGCAGCGGAAGGAGAGGGGGACGAGTAGAAGGCCGGGAGGACTGGGGTCTGGTAGGGATAGATAGCGGGCCGCCCAAGAGGAGGGAGACAGATCAGAGCGGAGGACATGAGAGGGCAGAAAGGGGAGCGGCTGAGGGGAAAGGGGTCGAAGGGATGCGAACGAGGGGACGAGGAGGAAGGGTGAGAAGGGTATAAGGAGGGGGCCTGGAGGGGGTAGAAGATATACGCACATAGGTAGGAGGAGAAAGGGGCAGAGGGTAGGCAAGGTTGAAGCACGCTACAGGGGCATGCAGAGTCATGTAGAGATCTAAGTTAGAGTTCAGACAGGCAAGTTAGAGCAGCTATGGCTATGGTTGAAAGTTTAAAATGTTAGGTGGGGTGTAGAGAGAGCGCAGGCACGGGGTGGTGGTGGAGCTTCATGCCCCGGGGTCGGCATGTGCTGCAGGCGGGGCCAGGAGAGGTGTGTCCCCCTGGAACCCATTAAAGTCCTTTGGGGGGTAACTGAGGGTCACCCCAAAAGCGATGGACTTGGCTACAGGCTTATTGTTGTACATGTACTTATGTTGTGTTTTTCCTGTTGTGTTCCCTAGTGGACTTTCCCTCTGTGTCACACCCCTCCCCCCCCCCTTCCCATGTGCGACCAAGGCAGGAGACGGTGAATTTGGAGTAGTCGAAGAAGGAGGCAAAGGGAAATATGATTGTGGCGGGGGACCTGAATAGGACGTTAAACCCTAAGCTTGACCGTTGTACAGCACCTAATCTCCCCCTCAGACAGGACATACTAAACATTACCCAAGGACTACGAGACTGCCAGTTAGTGGATATCTGGAGGGAGCAACACCCACAGATCAAAGACTACACTTTTTACTCCCACCCCCATAACCGCTCAAGTCGGATAAATTACTTCCTTGTATCCAATAGACTGGTCCCAGTGGTCTCCCATTCGGGAATACATGACATTTAGTGGTCAGACCACGCACCTATAGAGCTGCGGTGCACACTAAATTTACTAGACAGGCCGGGAGCGGGCTGGAGACTAAACGAGCTGTTGTTAAAAATTCCAAAAATCGAGAAAGAGGTCGGAGACAAGATCAAGGAATATTTCACGGAGAACCAGGGTAGTGTGTCATCACACGCCACTCTATGGGAGGCCCATAAGGCTACCCTCAGGGGATCTCTGATGTGGCTAGCCGCTGGACGCAAAAAAGAACAAGAGAGTAAGATCAAAGAGCTGCAGGAGAAATTGGCATCCCTCACGGCAACGCATAAAAGCTCTAAAAATGACTGCCCTTAAATAAATTTTAGATACCAAACGACAGTTAAATATACGATTGGCTTCCCAGGCTGAAAAGGAGATGAGCTGGACTAAGCGCAGGTTTTTTGAGAAGGCGAACAAGCCGGACACCCTCTTAGCTAATAGAATCAGAAACAAAATACCAAACTAAATAAAAAACAATAGGTAGCGCTAATGAAAATAAATGAAATAAAATAAAATAAAAGAAATATAATATAAATTGGCCACGTGTAGCTGCCTAGATAAGTCTCTGACCCCTCGTCAGACAAGAGTATGTCACTGGAATAGTATCAATGGCGCTAAACACAATCTACAATAAATGATCGTATAAATATACAAATACAATGAAAATATAAATATACAACCGGATGGAATTGATGGGTGATCTCGGCCAACGTTGATCAAACATGAAATAAGAAAAAGAAATACATAGTGTAATACTGTTAAAACATGTGAAAGACAAATACCAACAAACAAACAAACAAACAAACAAACAGACAAGAATTAGCAAATATTAAGATATACAATTAGCAAATATTCGAATAATAGTGTAGCTGGAACACACAATAGACTAAAAATGATGAATTTAATATATTATAAAAACATGTACAACAATTAAGCACAATTAAAGGACCCAATCGATATCCGTCCGAATTGCCCTCTTACCGAAGCCAGAATATAAAACCGCAGTGGATATTTTAAGAGAGTATCCCCTCTCACAGTGACTGGTTCTCTGACCGGCACAGCTTACAGATGGATTTCTGGAATCGCCGCGTGCTGATGGTGTAGAAATGGAGAAAGCGTCCCTCCACGCGGTAACAGGGGCAGGAGATCACTGTCTTGATGTGAAGCCGTCAATACTGTGACGGGCGCTTCTGCGCATGCCCGGACTGCTTCACATCAAGACAGTGATCTCCTGCCCCTGTTACCGCGTGGAGGGACGCTTTCTCCATTTCTACACCATCAGCACGCGGCGATTCCAGAAATCCATCTGTAAGCTGTGCCGGTCAGAGAACCAGTCACTGTGAGAGGGGATACTCTCTTAAAATATCCACTGCGGTTTTATATTCTGGCTTCGGTAAGCGGGCAATTCGGACGGATATCGATTGGGTCCTTTAATTGTGCTTAATTGTTGTACATGTTTTTATAATATATTAAATTCATCATTTTTAGTCTATTGTGTGTTCCAGCTACACTATTATTCGAATATTTGCTAATTGTATATCTTAATATTTGCTAATTCTTGTCTGTTTGTTTGTTTGTTTGTTGGTATTTGTCTTTCACATGTTTTAACAGTATTACACTATGTATTTCTTTTTCTTATTTCATGTTTGATCAACGTTGGCCGAGATCACCCATCAATTCCATCCGGTTGTATATTTATATTTTCATTGTATTTGTATATTTATACGATCATTTATTGTAGATTGTGTTTAGCGCCATTGATACTATTCCAGTGAAAATACCAAACTACCACATTCAATCTATTCGCACGCAGGGAGGGGAACTTACCTCGAATCCTAAGCGGATCGTAGAGGAATTTAAAACCTACTATGAAACGCTCTACGATGGAGGTAAGGTCATACACAATCAGAGAACGAAGGACAATCTCCAAGAATTCTTAAAAGAGGCGAATTTGCCGACAATGAGCAGGGCGGAGAAAGAGGCGTTACAGACAGACTTCTCTTTAGAAGAGTTAACAGAAGTTGTAAAGTCCTGTAAGCCAGCCAAGGCGCCCGGTACAGATGGCTTCTCAAACCTCTACTACAAAAAATATGTGAAAATTCTAGCCCCGCATATGTTGAAACTTTTTAATTCGGTCTTGCTAGGGGCCTCATTCCCAGCACAGATGCTTTAGGCGTCTATCTCCCTGATCCATAAACCTGGAATGGACTCGGCAGACTGTAAGAGCTACCGGCCCATCTCGTTGATCAATACGGATATAAAAAATTTCTCTAAGCTTATAGCTAATAGAGTGGGTATCGTCCTTCCCAGGTTGATTCATCCAGATCAGGTTGGGTTTATCGGAGGAAGGCAAGCGGCAGACAATACCAGACGAATAATTGATTTGATTGATCTGTCTCAAAAGCAGAATATTCCGTCAATGGTACGAAGTCTGGACGCAGAAAAAGCCTTCGATAGGATCGACTGGCCCTATCTGAGGGGGACGCTGGAAGCATTTGGCTTTGAAGGATGCCTACTGGGAGCCATTATGGCACTGTACGAGGGGCCGGCGGCAAGGGTGTGACACCAGGGGTTCCCATGGGAACAATTTCAAATCCGCAGTGGCACGAGACAGGGATGCCCGTTGTCCCCCTTGTTGTTCGCCCTTTGTATAGAACCCTTGGCGGCACAGCTGAGAAACAACCCGGATATTTCGGGAATAGCATTAAAAGATCAGTCACATAAAGTGGCGCTGTACGCGGATGATGTGATCCTGACATTGTCCAACCCTCTCACCTCTCTGCCCAATGTTTTTTCAACTTTGGAGAAGTTCAACCAAATTTCGGGGTTCAAAATTAATCAGGCCAAGTTGGAAGCCCTCAATCTAAATTTACCTAAACCAGTGGAAAAACAATTTGGACTAAACTTTAACTTTAAATGGCAGCCCTCCACGATCAAATACCTAGGGGTATATCTCACTAAGGATTACAAAGCCTTATATAAGGCAAATTATCCCAGGTTGTTTAAGACTCTACGAGAGGATCTCAGGAGATGGGCGGAGTGTGGCATCTCCTGGATATTAAGAATTCATAGCGTAAAAATGAATCTCCTTCCGAGGGTGCTATACCTTTTCCAGGCCCTCCCAATTCCCCTGCCAAAAGATGAAATTCTCTCGCTCCAGTCTACAATAACGATGTTTATCTGGAATAAAAAGGGCTCAAGAATTAAAAACGATATCTTGAGGAGGCCGACCTCAAGAGGAGGGTTGGGGGTGCCTTGCTTGCTCGCCTACTACGAAGCGGCCCAGCTAACGCAGATTTTGCAGTGGCACGCAGATCCGACTCTCCGGAGATGGGTGGCGCTTGAGAGAAAGTGCTGCACACCCATAGAGCTGCGAAACCTAATATGGTTACCCAAGGCAAGCCGGTCCAGGATGCGGACACCTCTGCAGGCCATGCTGAGTTCCTTAAAGGTTTGAGAGGCTACCAAATTTAGATGTTCTCTAACAACACCAAATTCCTTGATGACCCCCATTTGGGGTAACCCAGACTTCGCTCCAGGCTTGGATAGCTCGAATTTTTCAAAATGGATTCAGTCAGGGTATCTCCGACTAAAAGATCTGGAAGGAAGAAAATTTGTCAAAACCTTTGACCATATCAAAGAGGAAAAAAATATTCCTAACGCTGAATTCTTTAGATACCTGCAGATCAGGGCATTCTATAATAAGGCCCCTATTCGGCCCCAGAGAACAAATTTTGAGCAGCTGTGTTCAAGAGGCACGGACACAAGGGGACTAACCTCTAGAATGTACAAGGAAGTGATCTGCCCCGAGACAGAGGACGAGCCCAGACATAGCTATATGAGACAGTGGGAAGCGGATTTAGGGGAGACACTAGAGGACGAGGACTGGGATAGGATCCTGCAGGCAGCAGCTAAAAGCTCTATCTGTACCACGTTAAAGGAGAACGCATATAAAGTCCTGATGCGCTGGTAATACACCCCAACAAAACTATCTAAATTTGTCAGAGGCTATTCTCCGCTCTGCCCCAAGCAGTGTGGAGAAAGAGCGGACCTGCGCCACATGCTGTGGTCTTGCACGAAGGTGGCTCCGATTTGGGCGGAAATTCAGGAGGGGCTACAACGGCTGCTAGGTGTGGAGATCCCCCTTGACCCGTGGCTGTTCCTGCTGGGCAGGCGGCTCCTGGGGCTCTCAAACGCAACTCATAAATTAATTACACATTTTGCTACTGCCGAGAGAAGGATATTCAGCGCTCGTGCTGCAGATGTATTGGTTGGAAAAATCCCTGTGCTGCACGTGCATGGAGCGTCTCCCCAGAAGCTCCCACTTCAGAGGTGATCCCCCCTAAAAGGGGGGAGGACACCCTGAGAAACAGAGAAGAAAAAATGCACAAATGCGCATTCAGGATCCAACCCCTCCTCAGCTCAATGGGTTGACTGCCCAGATATATAAACCATACATATGGTCTCTAAACATAGAATACCCTAAAACAGTGAAACACACACAACAAAAGAAAAACACAATCAATGTTAAAAATAAACAAAGAGAGTACTAACAGCCCAAGGGAATTTAAATAAAAACCGCCATAGAGAGCTATAATACCGCTGACAGGTGGAAACGAACACTCACACTAAGGCAAAGGTGGGGGTCCACTGATGACCGTACAGGATCCGGATCACGGCACCAGGGAAGATGAAAACAGCCACCACTAGAGCCTCAGGCAGGCTCCGTCTCAGCCTCTCAGCAAACACGCGCAGGATGACCTGTCGTGACCTCTACGCGTTTCGCACCACGTGCTTCGTCAGGAGAACCTGGCTGTTTTCATCTTCCCTGGTGCCGTGATCCGGATCCTGTACGGTCATCAGTGGACCCCCACCTTTGCCTTAGTGTGAGTGTTCGTTTCCCCCTGTCAGCGGTATTATAGCTCTCTATGGCGGTTTTTATTTAAATTCCCTTGGGCTGTTAGTACTCTCTTTGTTTATTTTTAACATTGATTGTGTTTTTCTTTTGTTGTGTGTGTTTCACTGTTTTAGGGTATTCTATGTTTAGAGACCATGGGGCCTATGCAGAGAGCAGCGCTATTTCGAAATTCGCCATTTTTTGGAGAAAATCGCGCAGAAAACAGCAGAAAATGGCGAGTTCCGAAAAACGCGCCAATTTTTCTTTTCTATTTGTAAAACTCGCCTCGCGGCTGGCGAGAACCTCAATCTCGCCAGTTTTAAAAATATCCTAATGCAGAGAGCCGCGAACGGCTTTTTCCATGAAAAGAATCCTATACTGCTCTAGCAAAGCTCTCACCTGTACCTTCTGCTGTGCGCTGAGCTGGGATCCTATCTAGACCTGCGATACGGTTCCCCCCTGCCTAGATTCCCCTAGGAGGTCAGGCAGAGCATTGATGTGATACTGTAGGTCCTAGTTCTTCCTGTCATCTAACTGTACAGCATAGTTGTACTCATTCATCTTTCTGAGAAACGTGTATGTTCCAGACCAGGCAGCCATTAATTTGTTCTGCCGAGTGAACTTTAGAACAAGTACTTGCTGTCCTGTGATGAATTATCTGCTCCGGGCATTCTGGTCATACTATGCTTTCTGCTTTGTCTGAGCCTCCCTGACATTAGCAATACCAAATGATCAGAGAGTGATCATAAAAGAAACCCCAAATGTTTGCAATATACCATTAATAACAAGTTTAGAACAGGAAATGATCTTGATACAAACTGAGTGTTCAGGATATGAT
Organism: Ascaphus truei; assembly: GCF_040206685.1. Classification (NCBI taxonomy): domain Eukaryota; kingdom Metazoa; phylum Chordata; class Amphibia; order Anura; family Ascaphidae; genus Ascaphus; species Ascaphus truei. Next base: position 240,005,195 of record NC_134483.1, read on the forward strand.
TCTAAGAAGGGTAAAATCCAATAAGAAAGTTTTATTAATCAACACTTCGAGGTGCATACTGTAATAAGTGATAAAAGTAAAATAATTAAAATATCTCACGATGAGATAGAAGGCCGACTTGGTTTACACATAGAGGAATACCTAATAGGTGAATCCAATGAGTTCCCAAAATATACAAATCTATGGAGATAGTTACAGTACGTATATTGAATCAAAATAGCAGTGTATACCGCCCCCAGTAGGGTGTCACGTTAAATATGGGTTTAATAATTCATCAAATCCTTTGTAGAGGCTCTCAGCTCATACACTTATTATACACATGAGCTCAGTGGAAAGACGCCACAGAATAATAAACTAATCACAGTCAGTCGTGTCAGTTTGTGGTTAACTGGTCAGCAAGAGAAACACATTTACTAACTGTTGTTCATACTTGTATATAGATGTATCAAAGTGTATGGAGAGTGGTGATAGTACTGATATTGTCACCGCGTCATCCTTGAAGTGTTGAAGTAGTTATACAAGTTGTAACCCATAATTTCAAATCACATATATTGTATCCGTGACTACTGGCTACACCACCATTTGGCATAGAGAATGTATTTATACAGTGGAAACCAAGCTATCTTATCCTGCTAATGCAACCGTGCTGCAGTATCAGCCCTCACCCACACCATTAGAGACTCCGTTAACCGCATACAAAATAAAGCAGGAAGGAGTATATAGCATTGAAGCCTAAGTGTTACCAAGTCTTAGGAACTTGGATTGTAGTGTCAGGTCCACATTGGCTGTTCATTTGAGGAGCGCTTGTGTAATCTCCTCTTCGGATCCTGGGTCAAATTGACAATTGTGGACAGTGTTCGGAGGGGGTGGGGTATATGGGTACTTCCAGGATGAGATTCATGTTTGTGGTTTGGGTTGCATTTCGCTAATAAGTTAGTATCCCACCCCACAAAGTAATCATTGAATGCATTTGCAATGTCAGTGGGGTTTGTCAGAGTAATATCCCCCTTAGTGATATTATTTGGTTGTTGATGGTTAGAAGGCTGGAATATGTTGCTGATACCCTTCCAGAAGTTAGCTGGAGGAGATTGCCAGAGTAATATAGTGCTTTTGCATGCCTTGTTTGCCTTGTGCACATGTTCTGCAGGCATCTGTAGTGATTGAGATCCTTGGTAGTGCCAGTTACTTTGTAGCTTTTCCACAAGGCATCCCTGAACTGGAGAGTGCTATAAGGTCAGTTGTAACGCATTGAAGGTGGGCTCCCAATACCTTTATTCTGCGTTGTGGAGCATGGGTATCACAGAATTTTAAGAACTCAGATTGAAAATAGTTGAACGCTAAATCAGGGTCAGGAATTAAACCGATTCTGTGCCAAGGACAGTTGGTAAGTGACACAATGGACACCAACTTTATCAACACATTTATATTTCTGAGTACTCGATTGTACAGAACAAGGAGAAAAATAAATTGTGATTTATTTCCTGGGTTGTCAAACACACGACATCTGCAGAATACACTTAAAACAACACTTACTGGGATAAGGGAACAAAATAGATTATTCTTTAAATGAAAGCGCAAGAAATGCAGTCTTGGTTTAAAGGTCCCGTGGCTAGATCGAATCTTGCCGACCTAATAACTCAGCCACCTCAAATAATTTCATAGAGATTCGTTAGAATTCATTCGGGAGTCACCAGGGCTAATGAATTCAGAAGTTTGGGGTAATCCTTAGTTACATTGTTATTAACCCCTTCTCTTTGGGAACGGCTGTCGCTGTGCTGGAACAAAGTCTTGCGTAAAGCGTAGTCACATCATGGGTCATAAGAATCACACTGGGGACAACTCGGTTCACAGTTATAGACAATTCCTGCCTACCTTTAACATGAGCACCCAATCCGCGTTCTGAGAATATTTAACCCACCAATAGCCGCGTTGCCCGCAGTTTGCAAAACAGGGCAAAAAGGCTTCCCGGTTTGCAAAGCGCATGTGTTGGCTTGACTCCCGGGCAACTTAGCATACCTGGTGTACACCCTCTTTCTGGCGCCTCTTAGTCTGAGGTTTGGCGCGAAGGTGTCAATGGCCCGGGATCTACGACTTCTCCGGAATCCGGCCATGTATACATTAGGGTGCTCTGCGGTCTTTCGTCCCTGTCACTTCTTTAGACTGAGGGGCACCTGGTCAGCGGAATCCCTTTGATGTGTCAGGAATAAAATACCCGCAGCTCATTCACCCCCAACCTATTTACAGGTCAGAGGAATTTCTCCCGGGCTTATAGAAACAGTCCTGCCCATACAGTTTAAATACGCAGTTTACACACTTTAATAAAATATTATGTTCTGGGTGTCTTTTTACTGTAATTCTTTCATGTAAGGTTATGTTGTGTTTTATTACATGTGCACACCAAAAACCAGGGTGCTGGGTGCTTCCGTTCTCGAGTTAGCTTTCCTAATTGAAATGCCGGCTTCAGGGAACCAAGTTCACTGAATTCCCACGTCAATTGACACAGTTACCACGTCAATTGACTGGGCGCCTTTCAAGTTAGAATGTATCCGTTCCTTGGTTAATTTTCTATCGGTAAACCTAACCACAAACCACTTATCCAATTGACTTGTGGTTACAGGTCAAACCCATAGAAAATGGATACCCATGCTTAACAGAAACTGCTTAACCGCAGTCACGCTTATTCAATCAGTGCTTACTGTGGTGCTCACTACTCCCATCTTGTGTCTCTACAGAATATAGCAGGCAATACATTTTCTTTTAATACAGCAGGCAGGGAATGACCTGCAAATGGAGGGTCAAAAAGGCTGGGACGGGGCAAACACAGCAAGGCATGGCAAATAAGTTTAACCCCTTCATTCCCAATGCGAGTGGAGGATGACCAGCCGGGTATAACACCTTTATTCAGGCCTGATCACCTCCATCCTCATCACAGTAAAGTCAGCCAGAAACTGTTGTGGGTTAAAGTTTCTAGATGTTCTTGTGAGGAGCATTTTGGGGCTTGATTGGGGTGGTTTAATTTTCCTTACACAGTACACTATTGCATGGTCACTGAAGATGTCAGGAAGGATGCCAGAGGATTGAATTCTGCTGGGATTTGAGGGGAGAATTCAGTCCTAGCAAGGAGTGGTTGTGCAATTTCAGGTTTGTTCGTGTGAATTGGGAAATGAGTTGCGCTAGGTTAAGCGAATTGTGTCTGGATTTTGTGGTTTTTAGGGTCGAGCCAATTGAATTTGAAATCCCGAAGATCTAGCAGCTCACTCTTCTCATTCAGAGAGGAAATGGAGCCAAGAATCTGGGTGATATCAGTCAGGGACTGTAGAGGGGCTTTAGGGGGCTTTGAGTAGATGTTTGCAAGTGGTAAATTTGTGGTGTTTGCAATTAGAGTGAGCAGTGGTTGGTGTGCTGGTTTTTAGAGTTCCCCACCAACATTCAGTAGATAGTGCAAGGCTTTTGAGTAGTCCAGGGTGTATAGAGATATTGGGTGTGGACCAGGAGGGAGGGAGGAATTTGTTGTGGATAGAGGGAGTAACATTTCCATGAGGCCACGAGAGTACAAAATTGAGGTATATACCAGGTTCATTATGCCAGAGGTAGGTAATGCTGCATGGAGCTGTTGTGAGCCAAGTGGATGTGCAGACTAAACAGCAGGGGTGTGTCTTTTCCTTGTCAAATGTTTTACTGCATTGCAATGCTAGGGTCTATTCAGGATTTTCAGTGGGCTGAGTGGGTGAGGGTTGAGGGGGGGGGTAGTTGTGTGCAGTCAATGTTGGGAGAGGCTGCATTGAAATAAGTTGTAATGGGGTGGGGGGTTAAATTGTGCAGGCAAACAAGTGTAGCCAGGTCCCCTGCGGTATTACCTTCTCCCCTGTATTGCGAGCGAGTAGCACTAAAGGTTGCGGTTGGTATCGCGATATATGGTTCCGCCGGTTCGCGGAGCAGGGCGCCGCCATTGTTAGGGGCGTTGCGCATGCGCGAGAAGCAGGAGTACTCCAGGATTACAGGGAGCTCGCGCTTGCGCAGTTACGGTCCAGAAAGCCCGCGAAGGATTAGCCAATAGGGAAGGAGGATCTCTGTTGGTATCCGGAGATATATTCCGCGCGCAGGAACTACGTAGGCAGTTGGGGACTGGAGCGGCAAGGGGTAAGAGGTAGGGTGCTGGAGTCCGTGACTCCGAGCACTAGGCCAGTACTCACCTAGGCACCAGACAGCCCTGAGCCACGCTAGCGGAGTGTGATAGGGACCGGCCCGAAGTTAGGGACCTGCCCCTTAGCTATAAGCTAGTAAGGAACGCAGTGGACGCTGTATCTTCCACCAAGAGGTTTGGGCCTATGCTGGGTCTTAACGGGACCTATAGACTATTAAGTGCGGAGTGACTACAGCCGGTGGACATTAACCGGGTGGCCATTAAGTACAGACGACCGAAGAAGCGGTGATATTAACCACGCTAGAATTCACCTCACCCTGGAGTACACCTCGTGATCCCTTGCAGATAGCAGTACCCGCGGCAGGAGCCCGGGCAGGTAACATCACAATACACGTGCACCAACCAGGCCTACCATTGACATAGTGACTGCGCAGTCACACACGATACATCTACGCTGGTCTAGGTATTGGGAGCGCAAGACATTGGGTGGGACTCACTGGACTTGAGGGTGGGATTATTGTGTGGGGACAGTAGCGTCCGCCGAGACGCCTTTAGTGTGGACACCCACTGTGGTGCCCGTTATAAGTTAATCAGGAGTATACCTTGAGTTGGGTTACCTCGGGAGAGGAACCCCTGTTATTATCTGTTTGACTTCAATTGCTTAATGATCAGTAAAGAAGTATTCATTCTTGTATAGTATTGTATATGTTTATTTGTTGTCCTGCAAGGAACCACTCCCCCCTCTGGTGGGAGCCATCGCAGGTGGAGGCGCTGCATCAGTGTAAGTGATATCCTTAGTATAAATTGCCCCAGGTTCCCCGTGGCGGAGACTCAGCCCTCCTGCGAGCTAACAGGTGACGCACCACATATGAGTAACCATATATGTTTCCTGCACCCACACAGTAGAATCTGCGATTGGGGGGGGATATACCCGTTACACAAGCATGGGATCATAGTGTGGTCAGAGTAGCTCACCATGTAATGCCTTGTGTAGAAGAGTTTGCAGTAGGTACAGTCCCCAGTCAACCTATAGTCAAACAATAGTCTGTATATTCTAACTTAAAAGGCTCCCTTTAAATGCCTCACTCTAAAATGCCAATGCAATCCATGCCAATGCCGGGGGTGGTGTTACATTTATATATCTAAGCAGTCACATGACCCCCCCCCCTCACCCCCCAATAAATCAGCCTGTTACAAGTTGCTCAATTAGCAGCACTCATTTAAAAGAGGGGGGGAAAACACCTTTTGATATTCAAACATGCCAAAAATAAATAATAAAGGCAGGGTAGGGTATTTCTTTTAAAGCTGCAGACGAAAATTCCAAAAATAAAAATAATTCAACATTAAATTGAATCTTTATGAATATGTATATGTGTGGTGTGTATATATATATATATATATATATATATATATATACATACAATGCTTGACAAAGCTCACACAAACAAAAGCATTTCGTTAGCCACAGAACAGTATAGTCTATACATTTTTTATTTTATATATATATATATATATATATATATATATATATATATATATATATTATATATATATATATACACACAGCGAACAGCAGGCACTCCACCAGAAAATAATGTTGATGCTAATCCCATACGGTAATAATAGGAAATACGATACCGTTGTCTAGACGAAATCACACGGGCAGCACTCACTTGTTATGTCAAAAAAGAGTATATTGTGAAACAAGACACAGAACCAACGTTTCGGTCCGCCAGAGGGACCTTTGTTTTATAGAATGAAAAAGGATCGGTATGACGTCCAAGCCTAAACAAAACGTGGGAACTCACCAGCAAAAATTGAATAAAAAAACTTTATTGAACTACGTAAAAAAGTAAACATCCACATGGAGATTTAGACTCTTCCTCCTACGTGTTTCACGCCGTCAGTGGCGCTTTCTCAAGGAGATGACAAGAGAGGGGGAAGATTCTATTTAAATCGAAGATTCTATTTAAATCCCTCCTCTCTGATTAAAACATTGCATACATCTGTGTGCTAGACAATTAAGCTATGTACCAGCAATCATATGGACTTAGCATGGACCGAGATATTTTATAAAAGGACAGGTGCACCAGAGAGAGTGAATCCTGAACAAATTAAATGCTAACCCAATGCATATAATCAATTTAGATTAAAATACTGATAATTTAATCAATATTGAAATAACATACATCTAATATCATATTAATTGCCTCACATTGTGATATGTAAGGTTGTATGTTATGAGTATGATTTATAATCTGTAGTATTTAGTCACAGAAAAATGTTGTAGGGTTAATGGATTCATTCTCAATTGGTAAACCAATGTTGTTGCAACACAGCACATAAAGAATATAATCACTAAATAAACTATCAAATCCATATCAAAGTTATCACTGGACAATCAATGACCAAATTGCATGTATAGGAACTAAGTGTCCAAAGAATTACCTATCATAATAGGAAATTATATTTATATATATATTCAATTCATGTGAAAATAAAAACTATATATTGAAAACATCCATAGTGTTGATAATAGGAGATAAAAAAAAGTGGAAAACCTCTTTCACATGAATGTGAAATAGTTATAAAAATGGAGACAGTTAACAGTAATATCATATTTAACCAGTAAATGGCCAAAAATTCATAAAGCCAAGTAAATTTACAGTGTAAATACATATTTAGTTGAACATAATTCACAGAAAAGTTTTAAGGTCCCATTGTGTATTAAGACCCTTAGGTATCGAGGGTAAAGATCCAGAACGCCTCTCTCTTATAGAGATAATTTGTTCTGTCTCCCCCTCTTAGATTAGTTTTAATATGTTCAATGGCTATGCATCTGAATTTAGATAGACTGCTATTTTGGCAGTTTTTAAAATGAAATGCAACTGGTTGTGTGAGATCTTCTTTGATAATGGATCTCACATGCTCTTGGATTCTTGTTTTAAAGGCTCTTGTTGTTTGGCCGATATATTTTTTACCACAACCACATATAAGCATATGATATATTCTGTTTTACATGTTATTAATGTCATTATATTGAATTTTTTTGTCTCGACTTGATTTGAAAAGAATTTTGTTTTTAGTACATATTTACATATATTACATTTAGCACAAGGATAGCAACCAATCAAATTAGGAAAAAGTTGTTTCTTATTTGTATTTAATTGTTGTCTTGGTATGCTGGATGATACAGCATTTTCAATAGTAGGGGATTTTCTAAATACAAATCTCGGATCTGATGAGACAAATTTTCTCAAAAGAGGGTCGGTAGTCAGAATGTTCCAATGTTTTTTAATTATAGCTTTAACCTTCATTGCTTGGTTGCTATATTGGGTAATAAACATTGGTATATCACATTGAATAGTATTTTTTACAGAAGTTCTTTGGATCAACAAGTCATGTCTGGTTTTGTCTTTGGCATTATTGTAAGCTTCTTGTATGCTATAAGGATCATATCCTCTTTCGAGGAATCTTGATGTAAGATCATGTGCACTAGTCTCAAAGTTTTCCATAGTAGAAAAATTTCTGCGTAAGGAATTGTCCATATGGCTCTCCCCGAACTAAACTCTGATTATGACAACTGGTAGCATGGAGTAAGGTGTTGTGAGTGTGTGATTTACGAAATATGTCTGTGTGTACTTTAAGATCAGGAGTGACATAAAGTAAAAGGTCTAAAAAGTGAATGTGATGGTGATGAAAGTGATTTGTGAAATGTAAATTAAACGGATTGGTGTTAATGTGAGAAATAAAGGAATATGAGGAGGAACTGTGCCCTTCCAAATTAATATTAGGTCATCAATGTAGCGATGATAAAATGTGATGAGATGGCGATAGGGGTTGCTATCTCCAAACACGTGGGTCTGCTACCACCAACCCATGAATAGGGTGGCGTATGAAGGGGCAAAGCAGGACCCCATAGCAGTCCCACGTGTTTGGTGATAGAAAGTCCCATCGAACATAAAATAATTGTGAGTCAGTAAAAATAAAATGCTGTCAGTGAGAAATGCTATGTGAGCAGGTGAAAATGTGTGAGCAGATTCTAGAAAATGTTGAATGGCACGAATGCCATCTGTATGTGAGATAATAGTATATAGGGATGATACGTCTAATGTAACCCATAAAGAATTGGGTGTCCAAGAGTAGTCAGAAAAAAGAGTGAGAACATGTGATGTGTTATGTGAGAGGGAAGTGCAGTGACCAGTGGTTGCAAAAAATGATTAACATATTGAAAAGTGTTCCCTCAGTGATCCTATACTTGAAATAATAGGTCTACCTGGGGGACTAAGAAGTGATTTATGTATTTTAGGTACATGGTGAAAAATGGGGAGTATTGGATGCAAACATGTGAGAAAATCAAGCTCTTGTACAGACAGGACCTGTAGATATTTACCAAAGTCCAATAATTCTTGTAATTGAAAACCAAAAGTCATGTGTGGGATCTGATGACAACACCATATAGGAATTTTTATCACCCAATTGGCGCAATGCCTCTTGCTTATAATATGTGTAATCCAAGACAACTACTGCTCCACCTTTGTCTGCATTTTTGACAACTATGGAGCAGTTATCTCTCAATGATTCCATAGCTTCCCGTAACTTTTTGTCCAGATTATCTGGTCGTGAATATAGTTGGTTAGTAGTGTTGATGCCTTTTGATAATAAATGTAAGCCCCTCTCGACGGCTGTCTGGAACACATCATTGGCATGACCTCTAAACACATCATTGGCATGACCTCTAAAGAACAGTGGGCAGAACTGTGATTTATTTTTTAATCCAGAGTCTTCTCTTCTGAAGAAGGTTTGGATTGAGTCCTCAAACTGATGTTGGTCATCTAAAAGTTCTACCATGTCCTGTAAATGACACTGATCTTTTAATGTCAATTGGCATGAGGTATCATAAATGGGTATTTGAGTTAGGTTGTCAAAGGAATTCGAAAATTGTGAGTTGTCGTCCTGGGTTGTATTCAGATTGGAATTTATATCACCTCTGAGTATATTTGTAGTAGTACTTTTTTGTCCAAAAAATCTTTTTATAGTCAATTTTCTTGTAAATTTATAAAGATCAACCACAGTTGAGAAAAGATTGAAATTTCTGTCGGGTGCAAATGTTAAACCCATATTAAGTAGTAGTAATTCTGATTGAGTCAATGTATATTTAGAAATATTAATGACATGTGTCCTCTATTTTTAGTAACTTCTCCTCTTGGAGGGGGCCACCCACCAACTTATTCCTGGATATTCTTCTCCTAGTGGATCGGTTTTTGACGGTGGTCGCCCCTGTGCTGAAGATTGATGTGATGTTGAATTCGTTGGTAAACGTACTTCTTCCTGAGATGACGTTCCGGATTCATTGCCTGAGAAGGAAACACTAAATGGGACATACAGTATGCATCAGATTCAGTATTCTGTCCTGAACTAGTGGTGCCTTTTAGTGTTTTTTTCAAAATTGACTTGTGATTTTGTGATTTCTTATTGTATTTTTTATTAGACGAGGGATTTTTTCCAATTTGAGGTTTTTGCCACACATATACTTGGTTCTTTTGATAATCTAATTTGTCTCGCTCATATTTATTCTGTTTAGTTTGCATTATGGTTCTTTCTACATTTTTAATACGTTGGGCTAATAATTTGTCCATGTCAATAAATTTTTCAACTTTTGTAAAAGCTTGTAGTTTTTTCTGGAGCTCAGTAACCTGCTTGAAAGCTACCGCTTTTTCCTGTGTTTTATATTTAATAACAAGCTCAATCAATTTAAAGGAACATTGGTCAAGTATTAAACGCCAGTTTTTTTCAAATTCTTTATCTCCAAAGCTAAAGGAAGGGGCTTTGGTCATACGAAGCCCACGAGGGATACGTTTGTTCTTTAAATAATTTTTCAAAGAAATAATGTCCCACCAAATCCTAAGGTCCTGTGTTATAAGCAGGAAAAATAAGTTTTAAGATCTTGACTTGTTTCACAAAACAATTCCTGTTCTCTATCAAACACAGAATCAGCTTTTTTGTTGCGGTCCAACATATTAAAGCAGTTGAAAGCAAAAAAAGTACCAGAATCAAATTCCTGTTGTTCAACAGCTGATTGCACCATTGTTACAACTTGCTAATATGGAGACATCAACAAGAAAAATAATAATATCTCATGCAAAGTCCAAATGAAAAATAAAAGAGTTGAAAAAAAAAGAGAAAAACATGTGAAAAAAATGTATAGGTACAATACATATAAAAACAGTATAAGAGATTCAATGTATGTCTCTATATACACTAGCTGGTGAGTTCAAATTGATGAATATGAACAGCAATAGCATCCAAGCGCCAACGGCCAACTAGTCCTGAATATGAAGAAAAAGCTGGTTGCTTGCTCTAGGATCTGCGCTGTATATATAGCAATATGCAATCAATATGCTTAGGTGACAGAAACAGACATATTAAGAGGAATAATAGGGAAGCCTCCGGTGTAAAGTGCATCAGCGTTCTCACAGTAAAAGTACAGCTGAGAAATAAGCACAACAATCTAATAGCCGAACCTAAAAAATCTACTCGCCGCCTAACCCCGCCCCACCTTTTAAAAATTAAATTGAATAAATTCCTAGAAAAAACTAACAACATTAGTTTTTGACATAAATAACAGTTTATTTATTATATTACATTTATTCTTTACTACAATTAGTTCTTGGTGTGTGTGTGTGTGTGTGTGTCTGTCTGTCTGTCTGTCTGTCTGTCTGTCTGTCTCACTAATATCGAAGAAAAAAAAAAGACAGATGTGAATGACTAGTTCCCTGAACCCCTTAACCAGTGTCAGGGTAAATAAGATATCCAGAGTGTGTGTGTGTGACACACAGCGAGTGTGTGACACACAGAGGGAGACACGGTGACAGAGAGAGGGGGTGGGTGACACTTACACACCCACATTCTCCCACTTACACACACACTCTCTCCCACTTACACACACACACCCACTCTCCCACTTACACACACCCACACTCCAACTTACACACAGACAGATACCAACACCAACCCCCTCCCTTCTGCGACAGTGAGTGTCCTCCCTCTTATCATCGGTGCTGACAGGAGATGAAATATGAAAAAGGAAACTTATCTAATAGTGGCGCTCTATATAAAAATACTAGCTATACATATAATCGTAGTGATAATAATAATCAAAAGGTGATACTTATGCAATCACATAAAACAGGTGCTGCTATGACCCGGTGAGGATTGCTCTGTCAGTCCTCGTGTTGAGAAGTAGGGATGAATCTCCGGGAAGCGCAGGGATATGTGAAAACAAAAATGTATATAGATAGTGCAATATTGCTGTGACAAATTAAATAAATTGGCTGATCTAATGCAGATGTACTCACAAGTGTGAGAAGGTTAAAGGCACGTAAAGGTATCTTTCCCAGAGTATGGATGTCACACTGTATTCAGGAAATCAATCTCAGCCCCATATAGAATCCAAGAGACCTTAGAAAAGAAGACTGGACATAGTGCAGACTGTATACCAAGAATTTATAAAAGGTAAGTGAAAGGTATTACACTCACATGATTTCAAAAGTTTAAAAGCATTTCGATCACACGCAGTGGATCTCAGCAGCCGGATAGATGGTGTATCTGGTTCCCCTCCTTCCGTGGCGTGCGTGTCACTGGTTTGCGTTCCAACTGCACAGGAAGTGATGTCATCGGTTTCCAGGGGTTCCGGCCAGTAGTACAGACGTCACTCTACGCGTTTCATCTCATCGATTTCATCAGTGACACTCCTGATGAAATCGATGAGATGAAACGCGTAGAGTGACGTCTGTACTACTGGCCGGAACCCCTGGAAACCGATGACATCACTTCCTGTGCAGTTGGAACGCAAACCAGTGACACGCACGCCACGGAAGGAGGGGAACCAGATACACCATCTATCCGGCTGCTGAGATCCACTGCGTGTGATCGAAATGCTTTTAAACTTTTGAAATCATGTGAGTGTAATACCTTTCACTTACCTTTTATAAATTCTTGGTATACAGTCTGCGCTATGTCCAGTCTTCTTTTCTAAGGTCTCTTGGATTCTATATGGGGCTGAGATTGATTTCCTGAATACAGTGTGACATCCATACTCTGGGAAAGATACCTTTACGTGCCTTTAACCTTCTCACACTTGTGAGTACATCAGCATTAGATCAGCCAATTTATTTAATTTGTCACAGCAATATTGCACTATCTATATACATTTTTGTTTTCACATATCCCTGCGCTTCCCAGAGATTCATCCCTACTTCTTAACACGAGGACTGACAGAGCAATCCTCACCGGGTCATAGCAGCACCTGTTTTATGTGTTTGCATAAGTATCACCTTTTGATTATTATTATCACTACGATTATATGTATAGCTAGTATTTTTATATAGAGCGCCACTATTAGATAAGTTTCCTTTTTCACAGGTTGGCATATGTAGGGGCACAAGATGTGCCCAAGCTGTACCTTGGGCCTGGTGATAGTATATACCGTCAAATAAGAAATAGTTGTGATTGAGGACAAATGAGAGTAGATCCAATAAAAATTTATTGTGCAGTGAGTAGCTACAATCTTTGGTGGATAAAAAGTATTGGCAGGCCTTAAGTCCATTGTTATGTATGATACTTGAATACAAGGATTCAACATCCAGTGTGACTAAAAATGTGTCCACATTGGTGTAGATGCCATTCAATCTCAATAATGTATCCTTTGTATCCTTAATATGAGATGGTAGTGAGATTACAAATGGACATAAGAGCTTGTCTAGATAGATCGAAAAACAAATAGGTAGCGCTATATCCCAATAGGCAGGCAGCCTGTGATATAACCCTGACCCCCAGTCAGGTAATGAATATGACAAAAAATTATATCTATGGCGCTCTGCACTAGTAATATGTATACCATATATATTATATAAAATAAAATTATACAACCAGTGTCGTGGATTTTCTCCTTTTGGTATAGATGCTCCACACGTGGTGGGTAAACATGTAAGGAAAGAAAATCAAAACATAGTGTATTACTGTTATACACACATATAAACATACAACATGAGACAGACGCTGAGAACAACAGGTGACAAATTACAAACATTACATTACATTACACATTTAATAAGGTATATCATTAAAAATACATAAAAACATATATAAGGATCTGGTAGGACACTCCAACTCAAGTTGGAGTTGAAGGTATCAGGCAGTGGATATTTTAAAAGAGTATCCCCTCTTGTGGATGGCTGCTGCTGTAGCGAACTCCTGGGCTCACACGTGTAGTCTCCTGCGTGGATAGTGCAGGCTCCTTCAGCCCGTGGCATCCGCCTCTGTCCGCCGTGGACACGTGATGCTGTCGTGTAAGCTGGCAGCTGTAGGCACCTCCTGCCTGGCCGCTGCAAGCGCGCCAACCGGAGCAGATTCAAATGCGAATGTGTCCACATTGGTGTAGATGCCATTCAATCTCAATAATGTATCCTTTGTATGTTTAATATGAGATGGTAGTGAGATTACAAATGGACATAAGAGCTTGTCTAGATAGATGCTACTTTTTTCTGTCAGGTTGTTGTTCCCATATACTATTGGTTTCTCCTGGTTCTTATGTATTTGAAATATTCAGAGATATTATCTGGTTCGCTCGTCGAAATATATGTATTCTCTAGTGAAAAAAACACTCTTTGCCTCCTCATCCCATAAGCTAGTGTCCCAACGATTGGATGACATTGGGCACTATTGCTAAGCCTGCTGTCTACAAGCACTCCTAAATCCTTCTCAATCAAGGATTCCCCCAATTTATCCCCATTTAATTTGTAATTCATCTTTTTATTCTTGCATCCCAAATGCATAACCTTACAGTTATCTTTATTAAACCTCATCTGCCATTTACCTGCCCACGTTTCCAGTCTCTCCAAGTCCTTCTGAAGAGAAATTACATCCTGCTCTGATTCTACTACCTTACACAATTTAGAATCATCAGCAAAAATGGAGACTTTGCTCTCGATGCCAACCTCAAGGTCATTAATAAACAAGTTAAAAAGCAGGGGTCCCAGTATAGATCCCTGAGGTACTCACTCACGACTTTAGCCCAACCTGAAAAAGTTCCATTCATGACAACCCTCTGTTGTCTGTCCTTTAACCAGTTTTCAATCCAGGTGCATATATTATTACTGAGTCCAATTTGCTTTATTTTGTGCAATTCGTGCGTGATAAAGTGTGATCACGCATGAAACGCGGAGCTTTACCCTCCGTTTTTTTAGATGTTTACCTTAATAAATTGATTTTTTCTTCTCATGACTCTGCTTTCTGTTTTGTTGTGCAGTGCACTACATTTTTTTGGCGATATCTCTGTCTCCTTAAGCGTGCAGCTGGTGTGGAGTACACAGATTGGGGAGGATACAGTGAGTACTGAATTGGTTATTACTATTCTGAGGACTATCCCAAAGAGGAGGGGAAGGGTATAACAATTGTACCATTCTCACTCAAGAGAATGTTATCAGACCTACCACTGACTTTCATCTTAATTATTATTGCTATTGTGGAATTGTATGCCCTATATGTCTGATAATCACTATGTGATAACCAGGAGACACATATTCTGGACCTAGTACTTGAGCACCAGGACCACTGGAGAATGCACCCTATGGTTGTCCTGGGGCAGAGAAGGGCTGGAGGTTAATCAGGATGAGAGGAGCTTTGAGAGACCATGGTCAATTCCATTAGGGTTGGTGGTCTGCATTTTGCCCGCGGTCCACAAATTGACTAGCCTGAGATAGGGGGTAATTCAATACACCAAGAAAAGGCCAATTGGACAGCAATTGCCTGCAAAGCCCCATTGAACTTGGTGTTTTCAGTTGATGGCACTGGAGTATATGGAACTACCCCTATAGTTTCCATAGGATTCAGAACTAATGTTGCCACAAAAAACTTCACTATTCCCAGGCATACCACACAAAAAAAAGTGAACAATGAAGCCTGCTATATTTTGTATCTCATCGTTATTTTTAATGTTCATCATAGTGATGAGCTTCTCCAACTTTTTAGTTAATTAAACATTTCTCTATTTCTCATTTACAAGAGATTTCAAATGTTGGTATGTGTATAGTATGTCTGTTGCAGCAAGACCTAATAGTTAATAGTCAAAGCCGAATAAAAAATAAGAATAGAAAGTAACATGGTAAACACAGACGAAGAAATGTTTGAAGGCAGAATGTATGTTTTAAAGAAAAACTAGGAGCTGAATAAGATTTAAAGGCATTGAAAAGTAAAACAACAAGGTATGAATAAGAGTGAACGATGATGAATATAAATAAGACATAAAAGTTTTATTATATTCATCCCGTTCAGTAACATATACAGATAGATTGTTTTGATCTTCCTATAAAAATAATCAATAAAGGTTACTCATTAAAAAGAAAATAATTTAAAATGGCATGCAAAGACCGCTGGCTAAAGGTATACTTTTTATATTTACCAGCCCCTGTAAAAAAAAAAAAAAAAAGTATTTTTCATGGTACAGGAGCACACTCTACAGGCAGCTTTAAACTGTTTAACAAATACAATATTTAGCAGAAAATACACGAACAAAGGAACAAAATGATGATTTAAAATAGACTACAGCTGAACCCCGTTATAACGCGGTCCTCGGGGGCCACCCGATCAGACCGCGTTATAACAAGGGTTGCGCTATTTTTTTTTTTAAATGGCCGCCGCAATCAAGGACTCCGCGCCTGCCGAAGGGGGAGAGCTGGGATAACTCTCCCAGCTCTCTCTGAGCCCAGCGTCGCAGTGGCAGGCTCCCCCTCCCCAGAGCAGCCCTTAACCGGCATCTGAAGCAGTTGATCTGTGGCGGGGGACCAAGAGAGTGGATGTATGTCAGCTGTCTCAGTCCCCGGCCAGGGACCAGCTCCCTTCTATCCTCCCCCACAGCAGCACTTACCCGCATCTGCAGCAGTTGATCTGTGGGGGGGAGAGTGGGTTGGAAAAGAGCGGATGTATGTCAGTGTTTGAGTCCCAGGCCAGGGACCAGCTCCCTTCTATCCTACCCCTCAGCATGAGAGGTACAGGGAGGGAGAGGGGGTGTGTGTGCGTTTTAGTTTGGCAAACTTACACAGAGCCAGGTTAATACCTCGTTATAAGCAGATTCGCGTTATAGCGGATCGCGCTATAACGGGGTTGAGCTGTATCAGTTTTTGTTTGACAGCAATTGATATATTGACATGCAACACCGGCAGAGACCACATGCTTTCACATCCAGAGAAAGACCAGCAACTTCTTGATAATGCTGACGAATTCTACTATTGGACCCATGGCTATCAGCCAGTGCCACAGCTGACTGGCCACCACTCGTTAATCGCTCAGGGAAACATTTGATAGATACACCCATGACCCCAGATGAGCGATGACTAGTTGTTCAAGATCACTGAAGTTTCCTGGGACCTGGTTCTCCACAGCAGACAGGTATACTCTCAGATAATTGAGAGTATCACTCTGCCATGAGATATTATGAAATGTGGGTAGAGACCTACCAAAAGGCCAGAACATTGGGACCAGTTGATCAGAGCTGAATAGACCTCTTTGAACTCTTGTGCCTGCTCCTTGGCCACGAAGAGCATGTCATCAGCATAGGCTGACAGGACTACTCACATGTCGGGTTCCTCATAACCAAACTGGTGAGCCTATTCTTCAGTAATCAGAGGAAGGGCTCGATGGCCAGTGTGAAGTTGCCTGGAAAGTGGGCAACCTTGACCAAACACCAAAGGTGCTAAAAGGCTGGCACGACAAGCAGAGGGGGCCTGAGAATGACTGCGGGGGCGCAGGGTTTACAGAGGCCCCACGGGCTTCCCAAGGGCACTTAAATTAAGTGCCGGGGAAGCGGCGAAGGCCTCTGTAAACCTCACTTACCTTGGCTCTGGCGGCTTCTTAGCAACGTGACATCACATGATCTTACGGCATAATTTGATGCCATGTTGCCATGGCGACATGTCTATGGCAACGTGCTGTCATGATGCCGGAGCCGAGGTAAGCGGGGGTGGGGGCAGGGCAAAAAGTTTGCGTCGCCCTGCTATAAGGGACCAATTAATCTTCACCAGACCCTCTGCAGAGTTGTACAGTAGAAGGCCCACAAATTGTGGGCCAAAGCCAAATGCCTCCAGGTTCTCTATGAGTTAACAATGATCCACCCTGTAAAACACCTTCTCCTACTTTAAGTACCGGAAAGCGTGTGACAGACCAGTCCTCTGAGCATAATGCAGCAGGTCCCATACCAGAAAGAATATTATAATCAATTGTCCAGTTTGGGACATTATAGGACTGATAGAGGTAAATCACCTCTGCCAGCCTCTGCATCAATGACAGCGATTTGGCTATGATCTTACAGTCTGTGCCGAGCTGTGAAACTGAAAGCCAGTTAGATAGTTGGCAGAGATTCCCCTTTGGCAGCAGAGACAGAAGGGACATCTGCCCGCCAACACAGAAGGGATATCTTACCGGTCTTGGGGACTTTTGCCAGGACTTTGGTGAAATAAGGTCCCAGTGTCTCCCAGAAAAAAACAGAAAAACTCCACAGCCCATCTAGCCCCGGCACTGTTCTGTGTAACATGAGAAGGAGGGCTTCAGAGTGCTCGGCCAGAGTAAATGGTAACTCAAGCTGCTCCCTTCCACCCTCATTATCTGTGTCAGGGGACCAATACCTGCAGAGTGTGTATGTAGAAGTGCGGTCTTTGAGACTTAGAAGATCAGCGAGCATGGTGGGAAGGGGCATACATGCGTTCCCGCATCCAGTTCTTTAAGGAGATTCAATTATTTTATGCACTGAAAAGAGAGGGGGGGAACTGTAAGCATGTCACCTGCTTACTGGCAGAGGACAGTTCCCTTCTGATGGACCCGGAGAGCATCCAGGACTGAGCCTGGAGGTTCTACAGTATGTAGACTGGCTATTGACTCCGGGGAGAAATGAATACACTTAGGGTAATATGGGAGGGGCTTCCCACGGTTAGTGGGGATGGAAGAGAGCAGCTTGAGTTACCAGTGACTCTTGCCGAGCTCTCTGAAGCCCACCGGCTCATGTCCCGCAGAAAAGTGCCATGGCTAGAGGGGCTGACTGTGGAGTTTGCCCAGTTTTTATGTGAGATCCTGGGACATGATGTCACCGAGGTATTAGCCGAAACCCTTGACCGGTGAGATTCCCCTTCCATGTCGGCAGGCAGTACTGTCTCAGTTGCCGAAGAAGAGAGATCAAGTCTCTAAGTGGCAACCGGTCTCGTTGCTAAGCATGCCGGCAAGATCATAGACAAAGCTTTCTCGCTAAGGTTCAAGTCTGTGCTGGCAGAGATGATTCACCCCGTCCAATCCTAGACTTTCAGGGGCCGGACCATTCCTTCACTCTGGTGATCAGTCAGCTGATGGCCAGTCAGCTGTTGCACCAGCTGATAGCCATGGGTCCAACTCCTGAATTCGTCAGCAAGATCCAGAGGAAGTTGCTGGACTTTCTCTGGATGGAGAAGCATTGAGTCTCTGTGGGAGTGGGTTGCCTCACTCTGGGAGCGGACACACAATACTCCCTGTTCATCCTTTCCCAGATACTGTACACACTTTTCGCCTCCCCCATAGTCTATTTAGGAAGAGCTTTGGAGTGGTTACTTTACATTCACACATACAGTACATGTGTAAGAATGATTCAAATTATTTATCTTAGTTTATCATATTCTTTGTGCCCCAAAAATATCTGTCATGTGTAATATTTTATAAACCTCTCTAATTTACTTATGGTTGGGATGATTCACAGTCTCCTGGCTGCAAAAGTGAAGCAAAACTGGAGAGAAAAAATCTGCACTAGATTACTGAAAGAAACAATTCATATTGTCTGAAGAATAGACCAATTAACTCAGAGACATTTTTGGAAATAATCCACAAATAACAAGAGCAATATAGCTTGTTTGCTGCAAAACTGTTGCATGTCAAACTCAATTTAAATTGCCATTGTGTGCCTTTAATAAGATTAAATATCTTCATCTACTGTGCGCCTATGTACTAAGGTCAATATTCTCCATCTGCGTCTAAAATAATCTTTCCCTTTATATGCCACACAGAATTTAACTGCGCTTGGCGTACAGATGTTAATGATATGGATTAAAAATAATATTTCTGTGCACCATAAAATTAATAAAAAATACTTCAAAAATTGTCTGCCTTGTTCAATGTGGTGTAAACCCTAAACTGACCCTTCTAGTTTTAGCGCAGAATTAAATAGCTATTTATTAACTCCAAAAATGTATTAGACAGCAGGTATGTTTGATTATATAGTAAACAACATGTATTATATTATTTATAATAGTCATACTGTGAAAATGAAACTAATAATCGACATTAACTAATATAAGTAATAAATAAAAAATACACCATTCTGTTTTCATTTAAATTATATCAACATGAGGGATGCATCAAAAATAATTTCAAAGAACAAATTATAGGGCCTATGCAGTAAGCAGTGATTAGCCACTTATCGCCACCTTATCGCCAAAAAAGCCTACAGTGATTCAGTAAGGCCAGAGAAGTCGGTGATACGAAAACTTTTCAACAATTTTTTAGCCGATAAAAAAAAATTGTCAAACGAGCAGCGATAAGCCACTTATCACCAGGTTTTCAAACTCGTGCTATTCTAGTAGCCCGGAACAGTTTATTGAGGCTATTTGCCGCTCTGGAATTGAGATTTCCTCTCAAAATCGTCCCGTCCAGGAAAAGTTGGTAAGAACGAGGTGAGAAGCTGCCGATAAACGGCGAGATGGGACTTAGTTCCAAAAACTCCATGCTTAAAACATGTTTAAAATAATGTATTTTTATTCTGACACATTGCTTTGTACTGTATGTGTGATCCCGTGGTCTAGAACAGGGGTGAGCAAACTTTTTATGCCGAGCCCCCCTTTTCATCCATAAAATTTCTCGGGCCCCCCCTGCCTGATGTAATCAAAATCACATGAAAAAAACAAAAACCTTTATTAAACGATATACAATATAAATCCAAATATGTCTAAATACTTGCATATTTCAACAGCTCGCGCTTGCAAAATTAGGCAGCGTCCACGCTGCCGCTGAGAGCGGTGACATCACCAACTCTCCAAGCATGAGCGCAGGGTGTCCTGCATAATTTTGCAAGCGTGGATCGGGGCTATTTGTGTGTTTGTGTGTGGCTGTGTGCGCGCATTGACAGCTGTTGAGCGCACTTCAAAGTCAATTTTGTTTGTCTCCCCAAGCGCCAAGCTTGGGAGTGCGTACGTGCACAAAGGCAATCCTTTTGGGGGGCATTCATCCACCTCTTTGCTACCTCCCTTCCCTGTCTCCCCCGCCCCCTTTTTGTTTCAACCTTCTCCTCCCTGCTCTTTGGCTTGCTATCCCCATTGTCATCCACACTCCTACCTACAGTATTATTTTTTTTTCCGTGTTCAATGTTGTGTTTTCACTTTTTTTTTATTATTTCTGTACATTCATAGTATGAGTGATATAGTGGCAGCCTACCCTTTCACTTGCATAGGATCGCAGCGAAGCAGGTTGGCAGCGGAGGAGAGCTGGAATACAGCGCTATTGCAGGGCAGACACCGGGAGGGGCGTTTGACTTCACCGTGCTCGGGCATGCTCCTCCCCATACCTCCGAAGCCCCTGAGCGTGCACACACACCATTACGTGGCCGCCACCTGCACTATCCTGTTCAGCCACCCACACACATCTTCGGCTGCCCGCCCGTGCACATCTTCTTGGCCGCCCCTTGCGCACAACTTTTTTGTCCTCCCGCGCACAGCGTCTGCTGGCCCGCGCTCCCAGTTTTTGCCGCACGCCGCCTGCGCCCCCCTAAATAATCTTGCGCCTCATTGCCCCCCCAGTTTGCGCACCACTGCATTACAACACACACTCTCTCTCTCAATCAATCACCACATACACACACTCATCACATACACACACTCAATCCCCACACACACACTCAATCCCCCCACACACAAACACATTCAATCCCCATACACACACATACATACACTCACTCAATCCCCCCCCACACACACACTCAATCCCCTCCCCACACACACACTCAATCCCCCCCACACACACAATTCCCCCCCCCACACACACACTCAATCCACACACACACACACACACACACACACACACAATCCACCCCCACAATCCACCCCCACACACACACTCAATCCCCACACACACACACTCAATCCCCCCCCCCACACACACACACACACACAATCCCCCCCCCCCACACACACTCAATACCCCCCCATACACACACTCAATCCCCCCCACACACACAATCCCCCCCACACACACACTCAATCCACACACACACTCAATACACACACACACACAATCCCCCCCCCACACACACTCAATCCCCACATACACACACTCAATCCCCCCCACACACACACACACTCAATCCCCCCCCACACACACACACTCAATACATACACACACACACACAATTCACCTGGGGGGGCGACATGCTCCGATCCCCCAACCCCCCATCCTGCTGAAAACTGGTGCGGGAAGCTGACAGGAAGAGAAGGAGGGCTTGTCTGTGTGCAGAGAGAAGCCCCGCCCCCTCTGCAAGACACAGACACATAGAATCAGCAGCACGGAGCTTCTGGCCGCCCGTGCACCTCTGTCCGCCCCCAGGTTTCCCTGCAAGCAGCCCACGCCCCCCCTACATAATCTTGCGCCCCCCCAAGGGGGGGTACATTCATTTTTCAGTTCAGCAGGGTCACTGGATAGTTCTATCATGATGTCTTAATGGTGCAGTTCAAACAATATCCAACATGTGTGTAAAGAATAATAAATCAATTATGTGCTATGACAAAATATTTTGAATTTTGAAAAATAACCATGGCATACATTTTTAAATAAATTTAGAATGTTTATAATGTATAAAGAATTAACAATGTGACATCCCATTCCTCTTGTGATTGGCTTGGCCTCTTCATCCCCGACCTCTCTAGCAGTGCACCAATTGTATCTAGTAACTGGCCAGTCATTTTATATTGATGTACTAAATTTCACACAATGCTGGGCAAGAAAATAATTAAATAACCAGACCAAGCGATCGATTACAGGAGAACTGATCAATCTCCAACCTAGCTAATCACTTGTCAGTGTGCAGATTGTATTGATGCACATATTTAATGAGATAAAATACATGTCATTTTGTCAAAACATCACTTGGAACTGCAGCTTTAACATATAAAGATAATTACTGTGACAGTGTTAACATATGGTCTCATAGGTTACATACATTTAAACGTTTAGCAAACATGGCTAATCTATTCAATACATGTTTTCTTCTGTCATCAATCTACAATGTTTGTATTACTATGGTCAATACCATTAGTGTTTTTCCCTTACAATGAATGCTTCAATTTGTTTATAATTGTTTGACAGGTTTTATTTTTTAAGTGAAACTTCTTTAGTGGCACCTCATTCGAAATGGGACAAAAATGGATTGTGGGGACAGAAAATGAAATGGATGTGACGTCAAAGTGCTGACGTCAAAGTGCTGGCCGGGCTGTGTTCTGGCAATCACATGCTATTGCCGCTGCCGCTCCTAACTGCCGTTGTTCCCCCCACACGGCCGCTTACACGCTCCCCCCCACCCGCTCAACATTTACTCGCCGCCGCCACAGCTCCTAACGAACGCCGCTCCCCCCTATGCAGGCCCTGATCTCCTGCGGCCTCTCCTCCCGGTGCATGCCCGTGTCCCTGCAGGCCCCCCCTGGCCGCTGCCTGTGGGATGAGCTGCTGCGGGTCAGTCTCAAGCCTGAGCTCCGGGCAGGAGGTGACTCTGTGACTGATGAAGGCGGGGAGACCTTCACCTCCCTGGGCCGGTACCGGGTGGGGAGCTGAGCCGCTCCCCGGCCCTGCAGGGCGGCAGCTTCTGTGGGGTAGAGCCCGAGGGGCTCCTGTGGTCCCTGCAGCCATGGACTCCCTTCAGGAGGCTGCTCCGGAGGGATGTGCAGACCCCCCTCCGCCTGGAGCTCGCTCTGTACCATTCCCACGAGCCATCCGGCCGCCTGCTGGCTATGGCCGCCCAGGAGAGGAGCTTCATATGGGAGGGGGTGACACGGAGCCTGGTGCGGGAGAGAAGGTTCCGGGCAGCCTCTTCCTGCCGCCCGGTGAGTGCGTGCCCAGACTGGGGAGATGGGGTTTAACATTAGGGGGAGGGCAGGGGTTATTGGTGTGGCTATATCATTTGGGATGGGGGCAGGATTTATTCGGGTGTATCATTAGGGGGAGGGCAGGGGGTATTGGGGTTTGATTCATGGAGCTGTATTGGGGGGTGAATAGGTTAGGGGGAAATGTGGGGTGCAGGGGGGCTGCGCATACGTCACGCACGGTCGCACGCACACGCTCACATGCACGGACACACATGGTCACACGCACACACACGGGCACACGCACACACAGTCACACACACACTGTCACACGCACACACACAGTCACACGCACACAAACACACCCACGAGGAATTCATGCTTAGTGCAAATATAGGGCATGTGCACGCATGTTGTAAGTCAAATTTATTTGTGTTTTGTCAATTAAATTGTATTTTGATTTTTAATTAAAACATCACAAACACAAATACAATTTCTGTGACAAAAGTCAAAGAGGTTTCGCGTGCACAGCACACACAGCTTCTTTATTTTTAGATTGTGGGTGTGTGTGAATTTAAAGGTCAAAATGCTTCACTGATTTAGTAACAATTATCCGTAACCTGAAATTGCCACTCCAATTTCTGACTGTTGGGTATGTGATAATTCATGGCATTAGAAACATCTGTTTTTATTTGTCTAACCAAGGTATACGAATAGGCACGTCACATCTTCAATAAATATCAGGTTATAACAATTAGGGCATGCTAATGAACACATATTCATTGGTTCTAAACACAGATTGAGGGTATTGTTTCTAATTGTTTTTGAGGGGGGGAGGCAGCTTTCATTATTTCAAGTCACGTGGCTTCATGAGATACCTACTTAAACGAACCAAATGTCACACTTACTTCGTTGTAGAGATGGCAGATGCAGAGATGGAGACACATTATGATGAGAAGGAGAACCCTGGCTTTGGAGGAGAGAGGGGAGAGGGGAGAAGGACAGAAGAGGGACAGGAGAGGGACAGAGGAGGGAGGTTGTGCCCTGAACTTTTGGGGGGCTTACTTATGACGAAATTATTAGCCGATATTGCTTGAGTTCAGCAACAATATTAGCTCTTTATGCAGAGTTAAGAGAAGATTCAGATTCCATAACAGGCAGAGGTTGTGCAGTCCCTGGCCTTGTTAAAATGCTGAGCTCATTACATTTTCTTGCTTCTGCGTCTTTTCAGACAACTGTGGGCATAGTAGGCGGGGTCTCACAGTCGACATTCTAGCGGGCCTTTAGCCAGTTTCTATTTGCACTGACTGTCTGCTCTCAATGAAAATGAATATAATTCCAAGTGCATCTAGAGTGGCTGGAACTCAGAAATAGCTTTTATAATATAGTCGGGCTACCCTGCATGATGCTTTATTGCTTAATAGATTGCACACATGTTGCACCTACCCCGCCTAGTGGGAATGAGCATGTGTACCGTAACAGGAAACACTTTCTCTCCATCAATGTGCAGGTCATATGCGATGCCAACATTAAAATTCGGAATGTGGTAGCCAGAATCTCGGGTTCCAGCCATGATTCCTTTATTCTGAGAAACTCATCAGTCTTCCATGCATTTGAAACGGGTCATTTTGGACATGGTTGGCTGGTGGGTGAGTACATATAATAGAATTAAGTGGTAATCATGTTTGCTTGATGTGTACAGTATGCCTTTATACATAATAAACAACAGCAACCGTGTAATAGCTCCAAGAGCAAGTGTGTCAAAGTGATAAGTGCCAAGCAGGGCAGATTAAAGGAGCTGACACCGGTAGGTGGGATGAACGGCTGGTGATAATAGCCCAGTTCACGGGTAATGAAGGAGAGGGCTAAATATATAAAGGACGAAAGGTACTCACTCAGTCCCAAGCCCTGGCCCGACCTGGCCCGGTGTGGAGTCCAAGTGACTCACTAAAATCACCGCTCCGCTTCTCTCCCGGTCTGGCTCCAGTCTTGACGCTGAACAGTTGAGAGCGTCTCCCTCTGTGAGAACTGCAGCTGCTTCCGCATCCGGTGGTGGACACTGATCCTAGCACGAAACGATACACAGAAAAAAGGATCCGGGGCCCATCTACTCCAAAAAATGTATGTACTCACCAGCAGAGAAGTTAAAAAATGTTATACTTTATTGGGCTACATAAAATCAAATAACGAACAGCACAAACACTCTCCCACGCGTTTCACGCCCACTATGGCGCTTTTTCAAAAAAATTATTTGATTTTATGTAGCCCAATAAAGTATAACATTGTTTAACTTCTCTGCTGGTGAGTACATACATTTTTTGGAGTAGATGGGCCCCGGATCCTTTTTTCTGTGTATCTTTATACATAATAGTCATTATTTGGACATATATACTGTTTGCTATACTCAGATCTATATTAAGAAATTCTTGATCTTTAAAAGTTTGTTTTGCATACAAATGTACATGTGAATAAAGTTTATCACATATATAGAGACACAAACATTTAAAAAAAATGCTGCTGTTATGTGATACATAATATTCTGCATAATTTGAGCCAACATAGATAACATGAAATCATGCCAATATGACTTACTACTGCACCGACACACTTTATTCGAGCAAATACCCAGTATGTACCTGGCAGATACCTGGAATGCGCCGCTCCTCACCTCTGACAAGCCCCGTTGTGTTTGCCTTCCCAGCCTGGGTTCATGCCTGGCTGATGGGCGGCTGATCTGTTAAATGAAAATGATTAGGATTTAATAGGCTGCAATGCTTTGCGTGTCTACCAGATGGCATAAATTCATGAATTGTAATGCAGTATATATATATATATATATATACTGTGCAGTATTGCAGCCAGCGGGAATAAAATGCTTCAATCCCTGCCTGGAAAATAACCCAATGCACTCGAGCAGAAAACAGTCACAAACCTCAATACACCCGGGTATACCCGAATTCGTGGGACTAGCCGAGCTCGAATAAAGTGTGTCACCAGTGTATACTATGGATGTGTAATTTGCCAAACTTACATTATGAACTAATGTCTCAAACACAGATATCTGCACATTGGATGAGCCTCTCATAGATGTGAGGTGTTTGTACATATGATACTTCATAGTTCTTCTTAAGCTATTGAATGTTTGAGGCCAATAACAATACATATTGCGGTATATTATTACATTGAAAATATTATTACAAAATTTACAATCGCTGTATTATAGGTGATTCAGGATACGGGATCCGACCGTGGCTCCTAACCCCACTGGCTAACCCTCAAACCCCTGCAGAGGAGCGATATAATGTGGCACAAATATACACTCGATCGGTTATTGAGCGGACATTTGGACTGTTGAAGAGTCGGTTCAGATGTCTGGATAGATCTGGCAGTGCCCTACAGTACAAGCCTGAATATGTGTCTGACATAGTGATGTTTTGCTACATTCTCCACAATATTGCACTGCATCACAATCTTCCAGGCAACATACGGGAGGGTCTTGAGGATGACCCTCCTGTCCATGCAGCAGGGGATCATGTGTAGGCAGCCAGTGGGGTGGAGACATGGCAGAATGTCATTGCCATCGATTTCTCAGGCAATCAACAATATTTGTTTTAATATTAATATATAATGTCCTTCGTGTTTTTTAGAATTAAAACTAAAAATATTTTCTCATCATAGGATAGTGATGGCTGTACACATCTTGTGTATACAAGCTCTGCTGTGTGTACGTGCCCCTCTGCCTATGGTATGTAAAGCTCAAACATCTTTGTTATAACCATGTAAATAAATATGTATCATGTGTGCATGAGGGGTAAATGTTGTGCATGTACAAAAGGAATATTAATGTATTTTGGGTGTGTATGCGTGAAAATAATGTGATATTGATATCAGCTGAATTCTATTTCACACTACATATGTGAAGTCATCTTACAAATGTCATGTACATAAAACTATAGTATCATATATGTATTTGCTCAAATTTATTTTTTTAATTTTGTCACTTTTCGTTAAAACATATTATTTTAATATGTACGTCGAATTACTGTACAGTACAAAGAATAGTCAATTAATCATATTAAGTTCCTTCACAATAAGAAATGCAGGTATTCTTGTTGACGACAAAGGACATGCAAATCACTATTTCAGATATGCTGATGAACACGGGCATAGACAATTACAGGTATTGTTAGACCACTATAAGTGTAAAAACTTTATTACTTTAACTACAGTGGCATTGCTACAGTCCGTTATTATCAGGTGTCCGTGCTCTTGGGGAGGGGGCACTGTTTCGCATTGAAATCTCATGGCGAGGGGAACTCTGAGTTGATCCTAGGACCCTCCTAAGGAATCCCTCAGTGTCTTCCATATTTTTGAGGATATGTGCCACTCCGTTTTTAAAGACCATGAGGGCACATGGGAACAGCCAGCGATATCTAATCTCTTGATCTCTTAGCGTTCTGGTAACTGGGGCCATTGCTCTCCGTTTTGCTAGTGTGGCAGGTGACAGATCCTGATACACTTGGAATTTTATTTTCTCAAACTCCACTACCTTCAGTTCCCTTGCTATTCAGCAAGTTTCTTCTTTGGTGCGGTAACAGTGGAATCTAAGCACCACATCCCTTGGGAGGTCTCCTTGCTGCGGACGTCCCCTCAGCGCCCGGTGGCATCTGTCAAGAACTAGGTCTCTGGCAGCCATGTCTTGAAATATATGTTCCAGCCACCTCGAGGTAAATTCCTCTGGGTCAGTTATAGCTTCTGGGACCCCTCTCAGCCGAATGTTACAGCGCCGGTCGCGGTTCTCTGCGTCCTCAATTTTATCCTCTAGGGAAGTGACCTGTGCCTTTCACCTCCTTGTCGTGCATGCCTCTCCCCCTTTTTTAAGCAATTGGTTTACCATTTGCTAGTATAATTGCTACCATGTCTATTTTATAATATTCATGTTGGCTAAATTATGTATGTGAAATGTTTTGATACTTATTAACTTATATGTATGTATTTTATAGGTGTTTTGTGTGTTAGGGGCCTATTCACAAAATAGTGACAAATGGTTTAATGGTTGATAAATGCCCTTATTGTGTGATACTGCCTGCTTTGCTAGTCACTAAACAGTGATAACAGTGCAGTATTGCGCTATAATGACTTTTTAACGAACATTAACTGCCAGAGGCAAAAATGTTGTCCAACAAGTCAAAAAAAGGCTAATAGCTATTCACTAAACAGTAATAAGCATATCGAACTTTAAAATCTGGCAATATTTTGACGCATCAAAGCATTAAAAAAAAATCTACACAGGATTGATACCAGAGGCTGCAGGGACACATGGGATCCGTCCCGAAACACGTCAGAGTTTGTTCTGACACCCCCCCCCCACCATCACACAATAAAGGTTTTTTAATATCTCTGCTGGATTGTAGGCCCCGTTTTTTCCACTGTAGCTGTGCTCCGCTTCTGGATTCCACGGACTACTTCTTCGAGGGGACTCCCATGGGTCTCTGTGGGGTGTCCAGGGGTGTCTGGGGGTCCCTCCGGCTTTCCAGGGGTCTCTGGGTGGAGTTTAGGGCCCTCTGGGTGTTCCCCAAATGTCCAGGGGTTCCTGAAATGTCCCCGTGGGTGTCTCTGGGGGGTCCCCGTGAGTGTCTGGGGGTCTCCGGGTGGTCCTGTGTCCAGGCGTCTGCGGGTTGTCCCCGTGGGTGTCTGGGCGTCTCCAGGTGGTGTCCGGGGGTATATGTGGGTCTCTGGGGGGTTCCCATGGCTGGCTAGGAATCTCTGGGTGGTTCCTTTGGGTATCTGGGGGTCTCCAGTGGTCCCTGCGGGTGTCTGGAGATCTCTGGGTAGTCTGCACGGTGTCCAGGGGTCTCTGGTTTGTCTCCGTGGGGCTCTCTGGGTTGTCCCCATGGGTGTTTGAGGGCCTGTGTGATGTATGGGCATCTCTGAGTGGTCGCTGTGGGTGTCTGTGGGTCTCTGGGGGTTCCCCACGGATGTCTGGGGGTCTCCGGGGGTTCCCATTGTTACGAGAGACCAGGAATTTACACCTTTATACCGGGATCATATCACTGAGCAAAACCAAGAAGTAAAACAAATTGCGATTTATTCCTTTCAAACAGACAAACACACAATGGATGACATTATGCACAAGAAAACACACTTACTTGGGGTCTGGGGAAAAAAACTATATATTCCTAGCCCTTTACAGTTCTTAAAACAAAGTTTGCAGTTGACTAGGACATGTCCCGAAATGTCCTGGAACTCAAATCAGCATGAACGTCCACACACCACAGTTGGATAAGCTCCAGAGCGTTTAAATAGTTTGACCACGAGTACGTCCCAAACCTACTGGAACTCAAGTCGGCATGTAGTTCCTACCATGACAGCTACTGTATGTTCAATTTGTAGAACATGGCCACACAAAGTGGGGACTTAGAAAATATTTCAGCTCAAGATCTTTGAAGCCGGCTCGCTGCTATTTCTCACAGAGCATCTTTTGGTGATTTCGAATTTGCCGCTGCTGTCTTGGCGCTTAGAATCTCCTGAGCTGATTGGCTGCTAGCCTTCTTATAGGATTTCAGTCCCATTCACAGAATACCCCAACCAATCAGAACGTGGGAATATTTCCACCAGCCTATCAGCGATTTGCCGGTACCCTGAAGCTGGGTGGGCACGGATTTCAATTCTGCAAAGGGGACGTGCCAACCGGGCACCTCTGCCACTTAGCATATCGAACCCGCTGCTGGACCAGGCTCATTAGAAAATGGTCCCCGGATAGCCCTTACTCATGCCAGGGCGTGGGTACCCAAGCATAACACCGGTACACCGCCTGCCCTAACACCTTGGCATCTCTGTGACTTCCAAGTCTGGGACCCAAGCAGATTAAGTGGCATCAAGGTTGGTGGCCATCTGATCTCTCAAAACCAGGGACTTGGAAAGTCCCCAGCTCATATACAGTGCATAAAACCTATATACCTTGATACACCATGTTAATAAAAATATCACAAAATTCATCTAACTCCCTCGTCCCCATGGATCTGCTGAAAATATGCACACGTTCATTTTCATAGCTCCTTGACCTTCCTAGTAGAATTTTGCAAAAAGTTGTTTCAGAGTTGTTTCTAATGTGTTGAAGCTGGACTTTGAAATAATTTCATTCTCACAACCTTATGGATAGTTGGAGACACTCCGAACCCCTATAACGAGTCCGGGGTGCTGGGCATATACTGGGGGGGACTTCCACTAAACTAGGGAACCCTGACTATACAAGGGATACGCATATCCCTATGCCCCCTTTTACCTTTTTGGTCTGTGCTGAAGCAGAGCATCCTTACGGTGAGCCGCGTAACTGCTTTCCAGGGAGGACTTTGTCCGGAGGTCTGTGTCCACATGTACCCGGGAATATGACTCGGCTCCCGGATACATTTTTGGGGTGGCCAGCAACTCTGGTCTCCGGCTAGCTAGACACAATCAGACAACACTTTTACCGCAAAGTTCACCCTGAAACTCATAGCCTGAGAATCTCCACTGGTTAGCACCCCGGGAAAGGCAAAGTACACATAACTTCTTTATTTCTTTATTGTCGCATATTTTACATACAATGCATGGCAGTACATATGCAACAGTCAGGCCCAAGAGCTAACAGTCTAGGGCCCCAAAATATGGATCAGGGGCAACCAAGCGGGCTTGACCTTTATTAGTGAGATACCCCCTCACCATCACACCAATGGCTTTCTAGTCTCCGGGGGGTTCCCATTGTCACAGGAATGTACACCTTTATACCGGGATCATATCACTGAGCAAAACCAAGAAGTAAAACAAATTGCGATGTATTCCTTTGAAACAGACAAACACACAATGGATTACAATTATGCAGAAAACACACACTTGCTGGGGGTCTGTGGAATAAAATAGACTTTCCTAGCCCTTTACAGCCCTTAAAACAAAGTTTGCAGTTGACCGGGACTTGTCCCGAAATGTCCTGGAACTCAAGGGGCCCCAAAACATGGATCAGGGGCAACCAAGTGACCTTAACCTTTATTAGTGAGCCTGGTTACCCCTCATATCACACTCATGGCTGTCTAGGAGTCTACCAAGCTTGGTGCCTGTGGGTCTATATGGAGTCCTGACTTGAAAGCCTGAGGGATGCCAAGGTGTTAGAACTGCAGTTCTGCTTGAGTACCCGCATCCTGGGCTAACACAGGGCTATCCGGCCACCATTTGACAAAACCCAGACTCGGTGAAGCCTGGACAGCGGGTGGGCTCAGTATGCAAAGAGACAGAGGTGCCAAGTTGGTGCATGCCCCTTGACAGACTGAGAAAAAGAGCCCATCCGGCTTTACAATACCAGCAAATCTGTGATTGTCCCCACCTTTTTATTGCACAATTGTCTGACACGAGAATTCCCACACTCTGATAGGCTGTAGAGATTTGTGAATGGGACCCAAAAACCCATAAGAAACCTTGCAGCCAATGAGAAGCGGTGATTCCAAGCACCAAACCAACCGCTGTTGGCAAAGATGCTCTGGACTGAATAGACGCGAGCGGCTCCAAGGATTTTCAACACAGAAAAGTTTCTAAATACTGCTTTTGAGAACGTAGCGGCCGTGGCTGGCACTGCATGCCGAAATCAGTTTCAGGACTTTCGGAGGAACCTACTGGTCAAGGAAAAGGGCTCCTACAGAGGTCATTTTGTGAATTTCGTGTAGAGGCTAGATTTATTCGTTAGCCCCATTCCCAGTAAGTGTGTTAAACCTGTAAATTGTGTTACATTGTGTGTACAGCTGCGGCCGCCTTTATCCTAATGCGGCCGTAGCGGAGCAACTCTGATAACCGCGGGCAGATGCCGTATATATTTCTTTTTTTTCCGGAATACACTGGCGACACACTTTATTCGAGCTCGGCTAGTCCCACGAATTCGGGTATACTCGGGTGTATTGAGGTTTGTGACTGTTTTCTGCCCGAGCGCATTGCGTTATTTTCCAGGCAGGGATTGAAGCATTTTATTCCCCCTGGCTGCAATACTGCACAGTATATATATATATATATATATATACTGCATTACAATTCATGAATTTATGCAATCTGGTAGACACGCGAAGCATTGCAGCCTATTAAATGCTAATCATTATCATTTAACAGATCAGCCGCCCGTCAGCCAGGCATGAACCATGGCTGGGAAGGCAAACGCAACGGGGCTTGTCAGAGGTGAGGAGCGGCGCATTCCAGGTATCTGCCAGGTACATACTGGGTATTTGCTCGAATAAAGTGTGTCGCAGCAGTATGTTCCGGTATTTTAGCGCTCTAAATATTAGCATATTATTAGCGCTGTCTGCAATACTGCAATACCGTCTAAAAACTCAGGTGGGCGTTCGCAAGCTGTTGTCTTCAAAGTCTAATACTGTAGCAGTTCAACCTACGTCAGTACACATTCTGCGTGTAGGGAGCTGTAGTTGATTATTACTGCGCATGCGTGAATTGCTTGCGAAGTTCAAGAGTGACCAAAAAAATATATATTTTTTTCTCTTCATTTTTATTTTATTTTTTCAACATGAACATGTGCCTGCCTCAACCATCTTGATATTACGATATTCAATCTGTGCTGTAACTTTTGACTGCGACACTGTGCGTTTGACTGCACATGATTGATTTGTGTGATTTTTATGTATTTGGGGGGGTTGGGGATCAAATTATTATGATGACCTGCCTGTTGAAAATATGTCATGTCTTTGAACTACAGTACAGCTAATCCTTCATGCAGCTTTACCCCCCTCCCCCACCCCCCGCACACACACACAAGGCTCGCTCAAGGATTTCAACCTCTTATCGACACCTCTCTCAGACCATTCATTTTCAAAAGCTTGTCTTTGTGCTTTTCAACCTCTCTCAGACCATTCGTTAATTTTCCTATTGTTGGCTTTCTCTTATGTTAATCTGATTATATAACCAATTATTAAAAAGGTAACCAATTATTAAAACTGTATGTCTTCTTGAAGAATCCCCCACACACACATTCACAGTGAATTTAAAGTTCAAAGAAATAAAATCTTAAAATAAAATACATATTTAATTACTTTATCAGGAAAGAAAAATACAAATAATCATTGAGAGAGAGGGGGGGGGGGTTGTGTGAATCATGACTGTAGATACACTATTGAAGTATGCAGAAGAGAAATAACAAAATAGTACAGCACAGTTGAAAATTGAGGGCCGGTGGATAATCATGAATAATGCACATTGATAATAATCAAAACAGTAATACTAATTTTCTGTCTTTATCTTCTTCCTCATTCTGTGTAGTTCATTGAGAGAGGGGAGGTTTTGTGTAAATCATGACTGCAGTTTAGATACACTAAACTGTACACACAGTTCACTAAATTTACACATGATACCCCCCATCCCCCTGTCCATCCTTTTTTCTCTGAAAAGACAGGAAAAGAAAAAAATAGTGCAGTTATGTGCATACTGTATTATGGCATTGTGTACTGTATAGCTACTCCATATTGGACTACAGAATGCAGATAGTACTGTCAAACTAGTCTATACTGGAACTAATGTATACTGTAACTACTGTTAAATACTTTGTAACCAGATGGCCAGTGCTGCTCTCGCAGGAAAGAAAAAATTTGTGCAGTTAGGTGCATATTATGGCATTGTGTACTGTATAGCTACTCGATATTGGAATACAGTATGCAGATAGTGCTGTCAAACTAGTCTATACTGTAACTACTGTATACTGTAACTACTGTTAAATACTTTGTAACCAGATGGCTGGTACTGCTCTCTCTGGAAAGAAAAAATCTGTGCCATACTTACCTGTATCATACAGTACTGTACTTGGTGTGCCTGTACTTACCATACTACAGTACAGTACTATACCATACTACCTTCCTGATGCTTGCCCATTACGCTCAATCACAATGGGCAACACAGTCGCAATATGGTCAATATATTTATTGCATCGTTCCACGGTGAGTACATCGTTCCAAAAACTCATTATGCCTTGCGCCAACTCATCCTTTTTGGAGGGTTTCACGACTTTTCGGATATGATCCTTCAGCTGATGCCAGACCATTTCGATAGGATTGAAGTCTGGCGATCTGTCATTGGAGGGAGGGGGAAAAAAAAGGACAATTAGTTAAAGAGATACACAGTAAAAACAGTGGGAAAAAAAGAGATACGGTTACTCCGCTGGCGTCTTCACCCAGTTGAAACCGCGCTCAAGAATATGCGCTGTTGACGCGGTGTGCTTCGGATCGTTGTCCAGGTAGAAACTGTGACCAACTGGGAACTCATGTGTGATGTATTCCACAATCTCAGGCACAATTTGCTCTTGGAAAAAAGCTTTATTCATGATTCCTATAACAAGAAAAGAAAAGTGCTCAAAAAACTGCACACTAGTACAGTACAGGGCATAAGGCAAAAGCCTGTGACTTATTTTAGAAAAGAATATAGTATTATAAAGGCGCCAGTGGGTAAAGGATATAATAACACCAATTGAAGACCAGGAATGGATAATCCATTCCTGGTCTTCAATTGGTGTAATTATATCCTTTACCCACTGGCGCCTTTATAATACTATATTCTTTTCTGTGTTTCCATCTGACCAGGGGGTCAGTTTTAGTATTTAGGCAGCCCCCTATGTGAGGGCCATTTCTCATATAAGGGTTCATATTTCATATATATAGTTAGCGCTACCTGCCCTGTGTTTTTATCTGGTGTGACTTATTTTACCTTCAGAGATGACAATGCATCCTGGTCCACGTCTAGAGATGGCACCCCACACATGCATCTTCACTGGGTGTTTTGGACGCGGCTTCATAGATATGCGACCTTTTTTGTGGAATGCAAAGGTGGCAAATCTCTCCAGCGACACAGTAAACTCGTCAGTGAAGATGCAATCCTGGAAAGTTTCTCCACTGTCGATCCATGCCTTGGCCTAGACCACTCTCTTGATCCTGTTAACGTCCTTTATCATAGGGTTCACTCTGTAATGACAAGGAATAATTTTATAGGTACAGTACAGTTTCTTAAACAACACTTTAACCTCCTGTACTGTCCAGTACTAATCTGACACGTCCATATTTCCATCCAATTCTGCGTCTCATCTTCTTTATGCTGGTCTAGGATACAGTGAGATTGGGATTTTGCAGCAGAGTGTATTTGACCCTTAAGGCACTCTTCTCATCATTCGCTTCACTTATTTTGTCGACCTGAAGAGTTGTCTCCCTACAGTGTACAGAAAAACAACAATCCGGTAAGTAACAGTGCAGTAGGCCACAAGTACAGCACATCATTTACAGTAAACAATAATAGATAGATATAATGTATTATATAGTAATATAAATAAACATAAATAATCATAAAATTAGATAGATCTATACTATATAGTTATATTAATATGCAGCAATATAAACAAAAATAGATAGATAATACTACAGTATATAGTAATATAAATAAACAGAAATAACCATAATATATCGGACCGTTATTGGAAGCCGGTGCCGGTGCTGGCGCTGGCGCATTGCTTGCCTGCGACTGACGTTTCTTAGTTGGTCTTAACATGACCTTTCGCCTTTTGAAGTCTCCCTGATCAAAGATACGGGAAAAATCTGGTGCTACACACCAATACCCTCCTTTAACACCATGTGCGGGATCAATACGAAAAAAACACGGATCGATACCTAACTTTTTCCTTATTGCACGCTTCCACACATGAGCATCTGGTGAAAATTTGTAAAAGTCATAGTTTTCGATAAAATACTGATAAATTTGACCAACTGTTGCCATCTTATCATCTGTTGCATTAATCGCGGCCCATATTAAATAAGCGTACGTTATGTCGGGTTTTTGGAACACGGACTGCAGCGGTGCACTCATCTCGGAACTCTCAGGACAATAGAACACCAGACACTGCGCATTTTGTTTTTAATATGAAAAGCCTAAATTGATACATTGTGAGGTAGAATGTGATGCTCCAAAATTATAAAGAGTTCCACCTATAGCATATATTGAGCATAATAATCCAGATGACAATGGAGTGTCCAGGAGAAATGAATGAACTCACAATAAGGAGGGATATGTGTCTAGTGGTGTCCACTTGACAACCACAGATATGACACATTAATGTACACCCAACCAAATATAAGTGAATCAAATAATAAAGTTGCACGGGGATACATACATATATATGACAGGGCACTGCGGCCCTTTACCTGTGTACTTCTGAGTACCTGTGTACTTCAGAGGACACTCCAGACACCAGGGGCGTGCAGTACATCCAGTAAAAGATTCCAAAGGGTAGCAGCAGATGATGAATAGCACAGCCAGGAACATCCAAATTCTAACTTGAATGAAGAAGAAGGAAAAAAGCGAGCAACTCCAAAATAGCAATGAGGTCAGGTTTATTGCAGGCTAACGTGTGGTCCTTTTATTGTCTGTTTAGCCTGCAATAAACTTAACCTCATTGCTATTTTGGAGTTGCTCGCTTTTTTCCTTCTTCTTCATTCAAGTTAGAAGTTGGATGTTCCTGGCTATGCTATTCATCATCTGCTGCTACCCATTTAAATTGATACATTATTGTAACTTCTTTAGTACCAAGGTCAATTTACAATGGACCACTGTGGTATTTTTTTAAACACCTGCAAGTCGACACATTACTGAAGCACATGCGCATTACAATTCATGAATATCTGCCACCTGGCGGATACGCGAAGAATTGCAACCAATTAAATCCGAACATTATCAATAAACACATCAATAAACACATCAACCGTGGGTGACGCCGGCATGAATGCAACATGAATGCGGCATGAACGCGGCGAAGTGCGTGGTATTCAGAAAAAATCCCCCCAATAATTCGGAGATGTCGGAGAATAAAAGGGGCCGCGGCTGTATGTCTTTTCCTGAAATAAATGACAATTTATTTTACCTCCTTGCTTTGCTCAATCAATGATCCCGGATAAAAAGGTGTTGATAAACCTGGTCTCCCGTGACAGGCTTATATTAACTGGTGTTAGCAGTGGGATCAATGAGCCTATGTTATAAACTCTGCGGGGTCTTATAACAGAGTGGGAATCTCGAAGATTGCTAGCTTCCAAAACAAGCGGTAACTTACACACGTTTCACAAGGTGAGGAAAACACAGGTTCTCTTTTCCCTCAGCTTAGTGCCTGCGGGCGTACATGGACAAGCGATCAGGACGGTACCAGTCATGGAACCGAACAAAGATTGGTGCCTGTTGTGAAAGCTATGGGCTACTGACAGACGGTCGGTCAAAGATTTTACTAGAAGAGAACTTGGAAGCTGACGAAGCCCGGATGGCTTTACCAGAGGAGGACTTGCTTTCAGCTGCAGTAACCATTCAGCCAGGGGCGCAGGAGGTTAATTCTGCCCCGGTGGTGGAAGGACATGGGGAGGGAGCGGGTGCCCACATGGACATTGTTGGGGCACCGGTTTGGGGGAGTGCATCCGTGGTAGCCCCAGTGGCTAGTGGCCTTGCCAACCCCGGAATCGCCGCACTTTTTGCCTTATGGGGAGAGGGGGTGACCCTGGACGAAAGGGTCTGGCTGCTTGCAGCTGCAAAAGGAACATAAGCACTGCGCTCCCACCTCATTAATGAGGAGCAAGCAACCCCCCAAGTGGACAATCACAGCTTCGGGAAGTTCGTGGGTGGCACAACAAAATTGATGGGTTTCTCAAGAACTTTGAAACCAAGTGTAACAGATACGATGTACCCGAGCGGGACTGGGTTTTGCGGCTTGACCCGTTATTGTCCGGTGCAGCCAAATAGACTTTGCAGGCAATCGCACATGAGGATTGCAATGACTATCGACATGTGAAAGCCCTCCTGCTCACTCAGTATGCCCTCACCCCAGAAGCGTACCGGGGCATGTTCCGATCCAAGGAGAAACGGCCCAGAGCATCCTACACGCTGTTTGCCTCCCACATGGCTTTGCATGGGGGACAGTGGGTGGTGGGGTATAGTTCTACTAAGTACCACTTGCTTCTGGACTTGATATATAAAGAACAGTTTTTGCAGCCGTGCCCCACGGACGTGCAGGAATGGATCTTTGACCGCAAGGCAAAGACTTATACAGACACTGCAGAACTGGCTGATGAGTTTGTCACCAGACGGGTGGTGTTGAGAAAGAAAGGGGCTACCCAAGACACAGCCACTTCAGCCAAGGGAGTCAAAAGCACTCCTCAGTGGACGAATAAATCTGCAGCAGATGGAAGTGCACCCAAAACTGCAGAGTTCCGACATGAAAGGAGGTGCTACCAGTGCAACAAGACTGGGCACATCAAGCCAGACTGTCTGGACCATCTGAGGTCTGGTTGACCCCATCAGTGGCAACGCTCTCCAGGTGCGAAGATGGTCACCCGTGTGCGACAGACACCCACAGAGGAGCAAAGTACAGCCGTCGAACCAGCCCAGAGAGGGACTTTCACGGAGAGATCTGCACTTGCCAACCAGGAACCAGCAGCGGAGACAGAAGGACATCAGATTGCACCAGTCGGGATGTAGTCCAAAGATGTCCCGCAGAGGCCACTGCGACCAGTGACCATGGTAGCTCGGCAAGCAGCCGGCTTGCTCGACTCCGGTGCCGCTGTAATCCTGGTCCGACCTGATATGGTGCGGCCAGAGGATTTGGTCCCGGGCACCGGGATGCAAGTGATCATGCCAGATGGAGGACCGAAGTATCTCCAGGTTGCCCGGGTATTTCTTGATTGGAGCGCCATACGTGGCATGAAGAAGGTGGGGTATTGCCCTGGTTAGATGCTGAGGTCCTCCTTGGCAATGAATTGGGGCATGTAACATGCGTTTTCACGGCAGAGCTGGCTCCTGTTGCAGTTATTACCAGGAGTCAGTCATCAGGAGTTGCACCTGAAGGATCCGCCGTCCCCTGCAATTGGGACCAAAAGTTCCAAGGGTCTCTGAGGAGACCAGGCAGGTAAGCCAGACTGGGTCGTGACAGTGTACTGACTTACCTTCTCCTTTACCTGTTCCCTTGACTTAGAGACTAAGGAGGGGTGGCCAGAATTAGGGACACATTTTAGGGATGCCGTGATGTCTAATCCCAGCTTGGAGCGCATTAGGCTCTGGGCATCCGAGCCTAACTCGGACAGTGGGTCAGAACGGTTCTCATGGCACCGTGGGCTCTTATATAGATTAGACGGCTATGGGTCTAGATAGGTTCTGGACCAGTAGGCGACAGTTAGTGGTACCGAGGGAGTATAGGAAACAGTTGTAACAGGTAGCCCACTCCATTCTGCTAGCGGGGTATCAGGGGGTCACTCGAATGAGAGCCATGCTGTTGTAGCTTTACTACTGGCCGGAGGCATTGGAGGCTGTGGCAGATTTCTGCCACTCCTGTAATGCCTGCCAGCAAGTAGGTAAGGCGGGTAATCATGTGAAGGCCCCCATGAACCCGTTATCGGTAATTGGGGAACCTTTCCAGAGGGTAGCTATAGACATAGTGGGACCCCTCATGATACCCAGTTAGTCTGGCAAGCGATACATTCTCACGGTATTGGACTTTGCCACCCAGTACCCTGAGGCTGTAGCACTTGCCACCATCAATTTTAGTGCAGTAGCAAAAGCGTTGTTAGTCATATTCACTAGAGTAGGTTTCCCTAGTGAGATACTAACCAATCAGGGGTCGCAATTCATGAGTGAATTGCTACAGTGTCTCTGGGACGCATGCGGGGTGAAGCACCAGCGTGACCCCTTACCACCCCCAGACCAACGGTCAATGAGAGAGGTTCAATGGTACCCTGAAGCAGATGATGCAAGCTTTTATAGAGGATGAAGGGAAGGACTGGGAGATTCACCTACTGCTTTTGCTGTTTGCATACCGAGAGGTACTGCAAGATCTTCCAGGTTCTCTCCCTTTAAGCTAATATATGGTCGCAGGGTAAGGGGACCTCTTGACCTATTCCGTGAGGGATGGGAAGGGGAGACTACTAATACTGATGCTTTTGTGCTTCAGTATGTAGTAGATCTCAGAGACCGGCTAGAAATGCTTATGGGGTTGGCACAGGCTAACCTCAGGGAAGCTCAGACCCAGCAGAAGGCTTGGTATGACCAGAATGCCCATGGCAGATCATTCATCCCAGATTAGCAAGTGCTTCTTCTAAAGCCCGCTCGGCAGAACAAATTAATGGCTGCCTGGTCTGGACCATACACAGTTCTCAGAAAGATGAATGCGTACAACTATGTTGTATAGTTAGATAGAGAGACAGGAAGAACTAGGACCTATCACATCAATATGCTGAAGGAGTATTTTGCACCGAGTGTGGCATCAGTGCTGGCTATTTGTAGCCCACCGATGTGGGCACCGTAGCGCAATTAGAGATAGGGTCGCAGCTCAATGCACAGCAGAAGGCTATGCTAGAGCAGTATATGGTTCTGTTCACGGACATGCTGGGCAGAACACATATCACTGATTGTTACGCCGGTGCTGCCCGCAGACCAGACCCGTCCCCTGAGCTGAAGGGGGAAGTGGTAATACACACACCCACAGCAAAGGGAGCGTGTCCGGAGTGTGGTATGAAACGTTGCCAGGCCAGGTGTAGTAAGGTAGACAATACTTGCCGGTACCGGTTGTAGAGATAGAGTGAAGGATGCCTCGCCGAAGTCAGGGAGTGGAGAATGGAAATAGGTCATAGTCCAAGCCATGTTCAAGGGGTTACCAGAGTGTGCGTTGTCCAAGGAGTGCCGAGATCGAGAGCCAGAGGGGGTAGTCGTACAAGCCGCATCAGAACCTGTGAAAACACTGAGAGAATCCAGAAGTACTTCCATGCAGAGACTATGTCGAGCAAAGACTGAGAGCAGAGAGGAGCTAGATAAAGCAGGAAGGTCCAATTAGGAACAGAGGCGGGACAGGAAGAGCAACAGGGAGACACTGCAGATTGGTGCAGGCATAACAGGCCAGGTGAGTCTTGTTAGTAACCTGAGTATACCCATGCAGTGTGCGGGGGCGGAGCCTGAGGTCCGGGGGACGGGAATAAGAGTGTGCAGACTGAGTGTGCTCCATAACTCGTGTACGCGTGTGAACCGAGCCAGTGGATGGTGCAGGTGTGCGTGCAGGTGTGCGTGCAGGAGGGCATGGGCGCGCACGGCGCTGAGCAGAGGAATCGCCGAGGGGAGTGATCCCGCGACGGCGGCAGGGGCGAGGAGCCATGGAGGCCGGTAAGGCAGGATTGTTTTGTGTGTCCAGGGGCTCCCTGCGGGGAGGGAGTGCTCTGTGTGGGAAGCGAGGAGAACGCCGATTCCTGACAGTACCCCCCTCTTCAGGAACGGCCTCAGGACGGTCCAAGAACGGTTTCTCTGGAAACTTTTTCCTGAAGGACTTAAGAAGGGCCGGGGCATGAATGTCCTTTGAAGGTACCCAGGATCTCTCTTCAGGGCCAAACCTTTCCACTGCACCAAGAACTGGAGCTGACCCTTGGATTGGCGAGAATCCAAAAGAGAGTGAACTTCGTATTCCTCGTTATTTTGTACAGTAATGGGATCCGGTTTACGAGTCTGATCCGGAAAGAAGTGACTGGAGATAAATGGTTTTAAGAGGGACACATGAAAGACATTGGGAATCTTCATACTGGGTGGTAGTTGGAGCCGGAATGCCACGGGGTTGATTTGTTCACAAATAGGGAAGGGTCCCAGGAACTTAGGTGCCAGTTTAGGAGATGGTACCTTGAGGTGGATATTCCTAGAGGATATCCATACCAAATCCCCTGGTTTGTAACTGGGCACCGAACGATGACGACGATCGGCCTGTAGTTTCGATCTGCGGGAGGAGTTGAGAAGGGTAGACTGAATCCTGGACCATGCGGTTTGGAGGGAAGAAATGCGTTCATTTACGGCTGGTTATCCAGAAGGAATGTTGGGGATGGGAAGACAGGGAGGGTGGAACCCATAATTTATAAAGAAGGGCGACTCCCGGGTGGACTCGTTTTTTGCAGAATTGACGGCATACTCTGCCCAAGAGAGGAGTTGAGCCCAATCATCCTGGAAATCGGATATAAAACATCTCAGGTACTTCTCCAGGGATTGATTGATTCTCTCCATTTGTCCATTGGACTGAGGATGATAGGCGGAAGAGAAGGAAGAAGAGATGCCCAATCTCTTCGTGAAAGCTCTCCAAAATTTGGATACGAACTGAGAACCTCTGTCAGAAACAATGGACGAAGGGATCCCATGAGTCCGGAAAATCTGCTCCGTAAAGATATCAGCAAGGGCGGGGGAGGTGGGTAATCCTTTAAGTGGAATGAAATGGGACATCTTCGAGAACCTGTCCACGACCACCAAGATAGTGTTCATTCCTCTGGACCTGGGCAACTCCACGATGAAATCCATAGAAATGTGGGACCAGGGGCGGTTGGGAACTGGAAGGGGTAACAAAAAACCCTGAGGCTTTTGACGGAGAGTCTTGCTTTGAGCGCACGTGGGGCATGCGCGGGTAAACTCCAGAATATCTTGAGACATCCTTGGCCACCAGAAATTCCGACGAATGAGATCAGTAGTCTTCTTAAAACCTGGATGACCTGCAGATTTAGAGGAGTGACCCCAAGACAGGACCTCTGGAACAAATTTGGATGGTACAAAGAGTTTGTTGTCGGGAACGACCAAGTCCTTGGGAATGCGTCTCTGGGAGTGCAAAATCTTGTCAAGATTCTTGAAAGTACACGTGGCGAGAATCCTCTCATGTGGAAGGATAGTCTCCAAAGATTCCTCTGGCCTCTCTTCAGAAGAATGTATTCGGGAGAGTGCGTCTGCCTTTACGTTCTTGGTCCCGGGGATATAGGACAGGTGAAAATCGAATCGAGAAAAAAAAAGAGCCCAACGAGCCTGTCGTGGACCAAGGCGTCGAGCGTTCTCTATGTAAAGAAGGTTCTTGTGGTCCGTGAGAATAGTAAACGGCTCTTTCGACCCCTCCAGCAGGTGTCTCCACTCTTGAAGAGCCATCTTCACGGCCAGAAGTTCCCTGTTACCCACGTCATAGTTCCTCTCGGCAGACGAGAATTTCTTGGAAAAATATGCACAGGGATGTAACTTATCTTGGGGCGTGGGTCTCTGGGAAAGAACGGCACCAGCGCCGCAATCAGAAGCGTCAACCTCCAGGACGAAGGGAAGTTCGATGTTGGGATGACGGAGAATAGGTGCGGATATAAAAGCTTCCTTGTGTGTCTCGAAGGCGGAGATGGCCTCGGATGACCAAGCAGAAGGATCAGCTCCTTTTTTGGTGAGCGCAGTGAGGGGTGCCACAATGGTGGAAAAACTCCGTATAAACTTACGATAGTAATTAGCGAACCCTAAAAAACATTGTATGGCCTTGAGAGAGTTAGGTCTCCTCATCGGAAATGATATACCCCAGGAACGGAGTAGAGGTCTGATGAAAGGTGCACTTCTCCAGTTTGGCGTACAAATGGTGTTCACGGAGACGGGAAAGGACGTAGGAGG
This sequence comes from Ascaphus truei, assembly GCF_040206685.1. Classification (NCBI taxonomy): domain Eukaryota; kingdom Metazoa; phylum Chordata; class Amphibia; order Anura; family Ascaphidae; genus Ascaphus; species Ascaphus truei. Next base: position 240,048,920 of record NC_134483.1, read on the forward strand.
TGTGGCGTATATGGTCCTGGAGATCTTTGGAAAAAATCAGGATATTATCCAAGTATACAATAACAAAAATATTGAGTACCTTACGAAAGACGTCGTTGATGAAATCCTGGAAGACAGCGGGAGCATTACATAAGCCGAAAGGCATTACCAGATATTCGTAGTGTCCACTACGCGTGTTGAAGGCCGTCTTCCATTCATCCCCCTTCCTAATGCGCACCAGGTTATAGGCACCACGTAGATCCAACTTGGAAAAAATCTTGGCCCCCTGTAATTTATCGAACAGTTCGGTAATAAGTGGAAGGGGGTAACGATTTTTAATAGTGATGTGGTTTAAACCCCTGTAGTTGATGCAAGGCCTCAACGACCCGTCCTTTTTCTTGACGAAGAAAAACCCAGCCCCTGCTGGGGAATTGGAGTGATGAATAAAGCCTTTCTTGAGATTCTCCTGGATATATTCATCCATAGCGTGAGATTCTGGTAACGACAAGGGGTAGGTCTTGGACTTGGGTAGGGAGTAACCTGGAACTAGATCGATCGGACAATCGTAAGTCATGTGTGGCGGCAAGAGGTCTGACTGTACCTTATTGAAAACGTCCCGGAATTGATGGTAAACGGAAGGTAGAATAACTTCGGGAACAGAGGTATTGGCCAGCAGTTGATGAGTCTCGCCTGACCTCGGCCTCCAGGAAATGGGAGCAGAGGAAGTCCAGTAAATGAGAGGATTGTTAAGCTGTAGCCAAGGAAGACCAAGGGTGATGGGTATCCCAGGAGCGTGAATGGCATTGAGAACTAAGATCTCCTTGTGCAGATGTGAGGACAGAAGCAAGGGAGCCGTCTCTAAGGAGATGTGGGCCGGGGTAAGAGGACGTCCATCGATACCGACGAGTGCGATGGGAACCTTCTTTCTCACGAGTGGTATGCGGTTTAACCTGGCGAATTCAAGATCCACGAAGTTTCCTCCAGCTCCTGAGTCAATGAAAGCGGCGGTAGAAGTCTTGAACTTATCGCCTGAAAGGGAGACTGGAAATGTAAGTTTCTTAGGTAGTTCACCTTTAGAAAGGGGACGTGGAGACATTACACCCAGAGAGAGCCCCTCTGTACTCACTGGGTGTTCCCATTTCCCGGACGCAGTGGACACTCCCGAACCAGATGTTCCATGGATCCGCAGTAGAAACACAATCCCCCGGCGTGGCGGAACTGCCGTATCGGCGTGCGGATGCGTTGTACCCCAAATTGCATTGGCTCTGGCAACTCCAGTGCAGGACGAAGAGGTATGGTAGCACTTGGGGGAGCAGGAGTGTTGCTGGGAGTACTGGAGAACGGAACTTGAAAGTTATGGACATGAGTGCTCTGACGCTCTGAGCGGCGTACCTGGATACGTTGATCCACTCGGACAGCCAAATCAATGAGGACCTCCAATTGATCCGGCCTGGATTGGCAGGAGAGTTCATCCTTGATGGGATCTGCCAGGCCTTGCCAGAACACGGAGATGAGAGCCTCTTGTCCCCAGTTAGTCTCGGCTGCTAGAGTCAGGAATTCCACAGCATACTGCGTCACCATTCGCCGTCCCTGAGTGATCTGGAGGAGGGAGACAGATGCCATCTCCCGACGAGCAGGAGAATCGAATACTTGTTGAAACTCGGCTTTAAATGCCGGGTAAACTTGGGTAAGGTCAGAACGTCGCTCCCAAACCGGGGAAGCCCAAGCCAGGGCGCTGCCAGTGAGGAGGTTATAAATGTAGGCTACCTTCTTTCGATCAGTATTGTAGAGATGGGGGGCCATTTCAAACTGCACCTCACACTGGTTTAGGAAACCCCTACAATCTTGCGGTTCACCTGCATAAGGCTTGGGGGGAGGAATCCTTACATCTGAGCTGCTAACTGCGCTTGCAGAGTGGGGGCTTACATCTGGCGGGGTCGCGGTCGGTACCTTGTCTGAGAGTACTGCGACCTGGCGTGTAAGTGTCACAATTTGATCCGCCATGGCCTGGTTGTGCTGAAGCAGATTGGAGAGAAACTGTTGAAGTTTGGTCTGGTCTGCGTCTTGCGGGCTCGACATAATGTTACGCCGGTGCTGCCCGCAGACCAGACCCGTCCCCTGAGCTGAAGGGGAAGTCATAATACACGTACCCGCAGCAAAGGGAGCGTGTCCGGAGTGTGGTATGAAGCGTTGCCAGGCCAGGTGTAGTAAGGTAGACAATACTTGCCGGTACCGGTTGTAGAGATAGAGTGAAGGATGCCTCGCCGAAGTCAGGGAGTGGAGAGTGGAGATAGGTCATAGTCCAAGCCATGTTCAAGGGGTTACCAGAGTGTGCGTTGTCCAAGGAGTGCCGAGATCGAGAGCCAGAGGGGGTAGTCGTACTAGCCGCGTCAGAACCTGTGAAAACACTGAGAGAATCCAGAAGTACTTCCATGCAGAGACTATGTCGAGCAAAGACTGAGAGCAGAGAGGAGCTAGATAAAGCAGGAAGGTCCAATTAGGAACGGAGGCGGGACAGGAAGAGCTACAGGGAGACACTGCAGATTGGTGCAGGCATAACAGGCCATGTGAGTCTTGTTAGTAACCTTAGTATACCCGTGCAGTGTGCGGGGGCGAAGCCTGAGGTCCGGGGGACGGGAATAAGAGTGTGCAGACTGAGCGTGCTCCTTAACTCGTGTACGCGTGTGAACCGAGCCAGTGGATGGTGCAGGTGTGCGTGCAGGTGTGCGTGCAGGAGGGCGTGGGCGCGCCCGGCACTGAGCAGAGGAATCACCGAGGGGAGTGATCCCGCGACGGCGGCAGGGGCGAGGAGCCGTGGAGGCCGGTAAGGCAGGATTGTTTTGTGTGTCCAGGGGCTCCCTGCGGGGAGGGAGTGCTCTGTGTGGGAAGCGAGGAGAACGCCGATTCCTGACACCGATCACCCAGTGCTCACCGGTGAGCTGAGACCTCTGCATAAGCACGCCTATCGGGTATCAGCAGAGGTGAAGGGCAGTATAGAGATGGAAGTAGAGGAGATGTTGGACCTAGGGGTAATTGTACCGTCCCAGAGCTCTTGGGCTTGTCTGGCAGTCCTAGCACCTAAGAAGAATGGGACCACCCGCTTCTGTGTGGACTACCGGCAGCTCAATGCGGGAACGGTGTCAGATGCTTATCCCATGCAACGCATGGATGAGCTATTAGATGAGCTCACGTGGCAAATTATCTGAAAACCCTGGATCTGAGCAAAGGGTATTGGCAGATCCCGCTGACCCAAGAGGCTAGGGAGAAGTCAGCATTCAGTACTCCATGTGGCATCTATGAATTTCTAGTGATGCCATTTGGGTTGAAGAATATATCGGCAACCATCCAATGCTTGGTCAATATGTTACTGGAAGGGAAAGTGTCCAGTCCGCGCTTACCAGTGGGAAAGTGTCCAGTCCGCGCAATATATGAAAACACAGTTTAGGTAGCGCTAACTATATGGATAATCAATCCCTAAATTAGGGGGCTGCCTATATACTAAAAAACTGACCCCCTGGTCAGATAACAAGAAAGGGAAAAAAGGATTAGTATTTGAAAGGCGCCAACATGAAAGGATATATTCACCACCAGGAGGAGACCGATGAGGATTCCAGGTGATAAAGATGTGCTTAAAAAAAGAATAAAAAAACACAGAACATAGTGTAATACTGTTAAAACAAACAACATATACTAATACTAATTATATATCAGCTGAGATCAAGGGTGAATTGAAAATGACAACATTTAATAAAATAATTAAAACACATGGACATACAAAACATGTACAAATGAAAATTACAATGGGTAACAATTAAGGACAATTAATATGGGACCATGTGACAGCTGCACTGGGTGGATTGCCCACTCACCGGACGAAAGATATACTGTATACAAGCAGTGGATATATCTGAGAGTATCCCCTCTCTCTTTTCAGCTACCACTGCTACCGCATCAGCATCAGGGTCAGGGAGATGGTTGTAACACGCCAGACTGTGTGTGCCTCTCTGGATCCTCGCTTCCCCGCAGCTTGGCAGATTTAGCACAGTGGATGTGTGCAGCTTCCACCGCTGCTGCGCCGAGTTTTGGGCCAAAAGGAAAAGCTGTGCACACTAGACAGCGTGGGCCTCCCTCCGCACTGGCGTTCTCTCCTCGCGGTTTCCAAACAGCAGATTCGAGCGGATTTGATGATTTTCAACAGCAGATTCGTCACGGAACTTGCAGGCAATAGCAATGCACTGGTTCTGGTCCACACAAAATTAACCCTACGCGTTTCGAGAGCGAGTTGCTCTCTTCCTCAGGGGTTCTAACAATGTGTCCCACAGTGTCCTCTTATATAGGTGTCCAAATTAGTCCAATTCACCCTAATCTAATTGTTGCACATGCGCAATCAACAGTATGTGGAAATCAATGTCCCTTTACTCACACATGCGCAGTGGTTCTCAATGGAGGAAAGACAAATATAAACAGTTAAAAATAACGATCTCAGCTGTATATATATATATAAACATATTATAATATGTATATGATGAATTATAGCAATGGATTGGTGATAATAAATAAAAAAATATAAACCATACGGTGAGGTATGTATTTGTGCAATATATTATAGTGAGTGCTGTATATATACTAGCACAGAAAACCGTGCTGTGAAAAAGCTTTTAAATTAAGCTGTGAAATAGTGTGTATATGGAACATATATAATTTACTATGTGATTTCAATAATAATCTCCTATACGATTTGTGATTAAAATATATGTGTTAATAGACAATAAATTATGTATCATATAATATTTGTGTAAAAAAATATATATATGTGTAGTGATTTACAAATATATAACAAGGAAATGAATATATATATGTAATGTACATAAACTCCAAGTAAAAATTATAAAAAAAAAAAATTTTGTTGTAAATATATGTGCTTATAAAGTGACAATATTTATCAATATAATGTGAAAACATAGTGTTTCTTCCAATATTTTACATAATAAAAAATTACACTAATCAATAAAAATTACACCAATTAATAAAAAATGTATGCAGTACAATATTTATACAATAATATATATCATCTTAATACTAATTGTCTGCAATACAATATTTGTACATTAGTATCATCTTTATTACACCCTTTAATGTAAGAATCAAGAATACAAACAGAATGGACAAACTACTATTTGAATTACTTAACCAGAAAAGGTTTCAAATCAAAGTCAACGTTGAGGCCAAGTGGGGATAGGGTCTTTAGCTCGTAAATCCAATAAGACTCCCGTCTCCCCAATTGGCCTACAGCGTTTCCACCTCTCCAGTTTGGGGTGATGGTTTCAATTGCCGTACATTTCAAACCAGTGGGATCTTGGTTGTGCACTTGTTGAAAATGATGAGATACGTTGTGCGTTGTTAACCCTCTCCTAATGTTATATATATGTTCATATATGCGTCTTTGGACGGGTCTGGTAGTCATACCCACATATTGCAGACCACATGGACACTCCAAGAGATATATTACAAATGAACTTTTACAAGTGATGTGTTGTTGAATAATATAATTTTTGGATGTCTTATTAGATGTGTATTGAGATGTTTTAGTACTATATTTGCACGCAGTACACCTATTACATGGGAAGTAACCTTTATTTGTGACATTATTACGTAACTTTGGTTCTAAAGGTGGGCAGCTAGGGGCTAATTTGCGTCCGATATTTGGAGCTCTAGTGAATACTATCTGAGGATGTTCTGGCAATATCCCTTCAAGTTCTTTATCTTTTTTGAGGATGGGCCAATATTTTTTAAATATTTTCCTTATATTTGGTGCCATCTGATTGTATTGTGTTATAAAACTAATATTAGCATTTTTGTTTTTATCTTTGTTCTTATACTGTAAAAGATTAGATCTTTCCATCGCTGCCACTTCTGTTATCGTATTGTCAAGATCTTTTGGAGAATACTCTCTATCCAGAAATTTTTGCTTTAGATCTTTAGCTTGACTATGAAATGTTTTGGCACATGAACTATTCCTTTTAAGTTTGATAAATTGTCCCTTGGGTATATTTTTAACCCAAGAGGGATTGTGGTGACTGCGTGCATGGAGATAATTGTTTGCCTGTACGGGCTTAAAATAAGTGCAAGTTGCTATTTGATCATGATCGGCCGAAATGAGTAAATCCAAATATTCTATAGATGTTGAACTAGAATTAAAAGTGAATGTTAAATTATATGTGTTTTGATTCATATAATTTTTGAATTCTTCTAAGTGCTCTAAAGTGCCGGACCATATAAAAAATAATGTCATCTATGTAGCGCCGCCACAGGACCATATATGATGTTCTTCCCAGCTGCCCATAAATAAATTCGCATAACTGGGAGCGAATTTGGTACCCATGGCGGTGCCACACACCTGTAAATAATACTTGGACATAAAATTAAAAAAATTGTGTGTTAAAATAAATTGAATTCCAGAAATGATAAATGACTTTTGGTCTGTTGATAAGGTAATATCTTTATCTAATGTATCGGAGATTGCTTTGCATCCTTGATTATGATTGATAACTGTATATAAAGAGCTTACATCAGCTGTGACAAAATAATAATGTGATTTCCATTGGATGTCTTTGAGGGTCTGCAATATGTGGGTAGTGTCCCTAACAAAGGAGGGCAACTGCACAACGTATGGCTGGAGTTTATTATCAATATACTGGGAAAGATGTGAAGTTAAGGATTGTATACCCGATATTATCGGTCGGCCGGGGGGAAAGTTTAAATTTTTATGAATTTTTGGTATGATATAAAATAAAGGAATACGTGGGTATAAATTATAAAGAAAATCAAATTCATGTTGAGTAATGATTTGTTGATCTAAACCTGTAGTGAGTAATTTACATAGTGATTGCTGATACTGAATAGTAGGGTCAGTGGGGAGGGGTTGGTATGTGGACACATCTCCTAGAATCCTAAGGGACTCCTCGATATAATATGATTTGTCCATAATTACCAACCCCCCCCCCTTTGTCAGCAGGTTTAATGATTATTGTATCATTTTCCTCAAGTGCACGTAGAATATTTTTATCTTCCACACTTAGATTGTCATGTTTGATTTTAAAGTTACGGCTTTGAACCTCAATATCATCAGTGACCATTTGGGCAAACGTATCCACAAATGGACCACTCACAAATCTCGGGAAAAACATTGATGGGTTTTTAAAAAATGTTTTATTTTTTTGGGGTGCAGCAGAGATGGGTAGTTGACTATTTCCATCTAATCTGGTAAGCGCATCCCTTAGAGAATATTTCTTGAGGCATAGCTTTCGTACATAGCGTTGGATATCTATGTACAACTTAAAGCTATCAGGGCCTGTTACTGGAGCAAAGGATAATCCCTTAGCTAATAAGTTTTTCTCCCTTGCTGTAACTTTGTATTTACTGATATTAAATATATTATTGTTTATAGGTTTGTTTCTTAGTGTTTTGTTACCTTTTCCATTCTTTCGCCCTCCTCTCGTTCCTCTAAGGTGTTTTTTCGCTTTTTGTTGTGTGTATCTCTTGTGGATCCATCTCTCCCCAATAGGTCCCTTATTGCCTCTTTGGCATTCTTGGTTTCCTTGGACTGTCTCCAATCTAAAAAAGAGAACGTTGCCCTCTCCTCATCACGACCGGAGGCAGTGTGATGCCGTTCTTTATCTAGATCAATTAGAGGTTGGTATTTATTATGGTGGTTATATTGATCAAAGATATTATCCATATCTTTCTCTAATTGATTACAAGAAACAATTGTTGTACTTGGTTCATTTGAGGAACTAGTAGTTGCTGATGGTACATTTAGTCTGGATGTCTGTCTAACCAAATTGGGTTTAGGATGTGTGTATTGTTTTCTCTGCGGTTTTGGTGACACAAATTGTACTGGATCGTTAGATGTGATTTTGTTACTGGGGATAATTTTCCTATATGTGGATGGAATCCTATGTGAATAATCCTTAGGATATTTATCTTTATTAGATTGTGTTTTATCAAAATCTTGTTTAGTTTTTTTCCAGTTTCTATAACGGCCAGTGGCATAATCTATTTTGTCACGTTGAAACTTCACCTGTTTAGAGGTGATAGTTTCATTCTGTAGTTTGTCCATTCTGTTTTTAATTCTAGACTCTAGCAAGGGTAACTCACTGTGGTCTTTGTATTTTTCAAAGTATCCTTTCATGTCATTGATTTCCTTATCTAATGTTTCAAGGCATACTTTGCGTTTGGATATTAAAAGGCGCATTAGTTCGAAGGAACAATTGTCAAGGATGCGGTTCCATTCAAGAATGAATGATTCACTTTGAAAATCACTTGTGGGTTTTTTGAATAATCTCAACCCACGTGGAATACGTTTTTGCTCCACATATTTTTCTATTGTTATGGCATCCCACAATTGTTTATTCTCATTAATGAGGAGTTTTTCCAATTTATCTGCCATTTCTTGTATATCATTTTGGACATTGTCAACAACAATTGGAACTTCATCATCAGAAAATATGCGGTTAATGTCAATATTTCTGGTAACTCTTTGTGCAAATAACATAGACATAATAATATAGAAAGCAGCTAGCCTTAGGGGGGAGAACAACAGATGAAAACACAGTTTAGGTAGCGCTAACTATATGGATAATCAATCCCTAAATTAGGGGGCTGCCTATATACTAAAAAACTGACCCAGCAGCAGATTCGAGCGGATTTGATGATTTTCAACAGCAGATTCGTCACGGAACTTGCAGGCAATAGCAATGCACTGGTTCTGGTCCACACGAAATTAACCCTACGCGTTTCGAGAGCGAGCTGCTCTCTTCCTCAGGGGTTCTAACAATGTGTCCCACAGTGTCCTCTTATATAGGTGTCCAAATTAGTCCAATTCACCCTAATCTAATTGTTGCACATGCGCAATCAACAGTATGTGGAAATCAATGTCCCTTTACTCACACATGCGCAGTGGTTCTCAATGGAGGAAAGACAAATATAAACAGTTAAAAATAACGATCTCAGCTGTATATATATATATAAACATATTATAATATGTATATGATGAATTATAGCAATGGATGAATGAATGGATGAATGAATCTGCTGTTTGGAAACCGCGAGGAGAGAACGCCAGTGCGGAGGGAGGCCCACGCTGTCTAGTGTGCACAGCTTTTCCTTTTGGCCCAAAACTCGGCGCAGCAGCGGTGGAAGCTGCACACATCCACTGTGCTAAATCTGCCAAGCTGCGGGGAAGCGAGGATCCAGAGAGGCACACACAGTCTGGCGTGTTACAACCATCTCCCTGACCCTGATGCTGATGCGGTAGCAGTGGTAGCTGAAAAGAGAGAGGGGATACTCTCAGATATATCCACTGCTTGTATACAGTATATCTTTCGTCCGGTGAGTGGGCAATCCACCCAGTGCAGCTGTCACATGGTCCCATATTAATTGTCCTTAATTGTTACCCATTGTAATTTTCATTTGTACATGTTTTGTATGTCCATGTGTTTTAATTATTTTATTAAATGTTGTCATTTTCAATTCACCCTTGATCTCAGCTGATATATAATTAGTATTAGTATATGTTGTTTGTTTTAACAGTATTACACTATGTTCTGTGTTTTTTTATTCTTTTTTTAAGCACATCTTTATCACCTGGAATCCTCATCGGTCTCCTCCTGGTGGTGAATATATCCTTTCATGTTGGCGCCTTTCAAATACTAATCCTTTTTTCCCAGTCCGCGCAATATGTTACTGGAAGGGATGCAGGGTTTCGCACGGACATACCTGGATAACATTGCAGTATTTAGCGGGACTTGGGACAGTCACCTAGTTCATGTAGCAGCAGTGCTAAGAAGAATTAGGGAAGAAGGACTCACCCCGAAACCCACCGAGTGTATAGTAGGTATGGCAGAGGTTTTGTACCTAGGGCACAGGGTGGGTCAAGAGCACCTCAAGCCTGAACCAGCTAAGGTTGAGGCTATAGTGTAGTGTAGTGGCCAGTACCCAAGACTCAGGCCAGGTCCCCACTGGCTACTGCAGTGCCCGCTGTGGTGGACGCTGCAGGGACAAGAGCCATCCCACAATGGGGCCGGGCCTGCTGCGAGGAGTGGCCGCCGCACTGCTGCAACAGTTTCTCCTGCTCTCAAGAGAATTGAGATCAGGACTCGCAACGGAGCACAAGGCCACGACCCCCCTGACTTTCCCCCTGCAGCTCACTGCAGACCGGGGGGCTCGGCTGCACACGCCGCCAGCCTGGCAGATGCGTGTGCTGTGCAGGCAGCAGGGCCATAGCCTAAGAAGCAGGTTATGGCTTTTTTAGGCACCACTGGGCAGGGTACTATAGGAAGTTTGTCCCACAGTAAAGCGCTGTGGCTAAACCCTTGACAGACCTGACACAGAAGTGACCCCCAGTTCTGGTAGCCTGGTCTCCTGCATGTGAAACAGCGTTTCAGGGACTCAAGATAGCGCTGGCCAGTTCACCCATCCTGACAGGCCCTGACTATTCCAAGAAACGTTTGGTGCAGACCGATGCCTCCGATTACAGTATTGGTGCTGTACTCAGTCAAGTGTGGGAGGAGGGGAGAGAGCCTCCTGTGGTGTATCTGAGCAGAAAGTTACTGCCCAGGGAAGTGGCTTATGCCACCATTGAAAAAGAGTGGGCTCTGAGAAAACTGCAGCCCTATATGTATGGCCGAACATTCACAGTGATAACTGATCACAACCCCTTGAGTTAGCTACAAAGGGTGGCTGGGGAAAATGGCAAGCTCCTCCACTGGAGCAAGGCAGTGAACATGGCAATGCCGATGGACTTTCATGCCAGTGAAAGGACAAGTTTATCTGTTAGCCCCCCCGTTCCCTGTAAGTGTTTTAACCGTGTAAATGGTGTTAGATTGTGTGTATGTCTTTTCTTGAAATAAATTACAATTTATTTTACCTCCTTGCTTGCTCAATCAATGGTCCCTGTATAAAAAGGTGTTAATCTACCTGATCTCCCATGACAGCATCTCTCCATCCCACCCCATCTAACTCTTCGACGATCCGCTCCTCTCCAATACTGACCTCGGCAAAGAACAATGATGAACCACCTCTCTCCAATCCAGACCACGGCTAAATACCTCCTACGATCCGCTACTCTCCAACACCAATCTCTGCAAGTATTACTGACCATCCAGACCTCTCCTACCCCAACTCGGCTACCTCGACCAATCTACACTCCAGACACGCCCACACGGCTCTGGGTTGGTGAAATATCTAATCCCCACATCGGTCTCGCGTTCACGCCTTGTTTGTGGTGTGCACTCCATTACAGTTATATGTACTGATGACATACAGACGAAGACTGGTATAGACTCCTGACGAAGCTGCTTGGCACAAAAACGCATTGAGTGAGTTTACAACGTCAGTGGAGACTCAGAAGAGGATCAGTGCAGAAGGAGCGTATTCCTGGTTACCTAGTGCCCGGACAAAATCCAGGAAGTGACGTCATCGGTAGACAAGGATCAGTCGAGGGTGGTGAGAACGTGACTCACCTCACTTGTGGGAACCACCAATATAGCACTATCACTGTTATTATAGTTTTACTTGATGTAAGCTTCTAATCCAGAGGGTCATTGGTGGGCTTTTATTAGCTGACATAAAGTTTTATAACCGTCTGCACTATCATTGCCTTTTCCTCTCTGGGTCACCGTTACAAGTGATACAAAGTCACCTCATCTGCCACAGTTTTGGAAATGCCTGATTACTCCACTGATTTGTGAGTATAAGCATTGGAGATTGCACTAATCTATTCCATTGTCATTTTCTCCCTCTCTCCGTGGTACATGTACTCCGCTCCCCTGGTTTACGGCAGACCAGGTTTATCAACACCTTTTTATACCGGGATCATTGATTGAGCAAAGCAAGGAGGTAAAATAAATTGTCATTTGTTTCAGGAAAAGACATACACACAATGTAACACAATTTACAGGGTTAACACACTTACTGGGAACGGGGCTAACGAATAAATCTATCGTCTAAACGAAAATCACAAAAATACCACTGTAGGGGTCCTTTCCAATGACCGGTAGGTACTCTAGAAAGTCCTGGAACTGATTTCGGCATGCAATGACAGACGCGACCACCACGTTCTTCAGAAGCGGGATTTAGAAGAATTCTTGAGTCAAAATCTTTGAAGCCGGCTCGCATCTATTCAGTACGGTGCATCTTTGAATTTGCCACTGTTGGTTTGGTGCTTGGAATCTGCGCTCCTGATTGGCTGCAAGGCTCCTTATGGGTTTCAGTGTCCCATTCACAAACCTCTACAGCTTATCAGAGCGTGGGAATTCTCCTGCCAGTCAATCACAGATTTGCCGGTAATGTAAAGCCAGGTGGTTACCTTTTCTCAGTCTGCCTTGGGGCATGCACCAACCTGGCACCTCTGCCTCTTTCCATACTGAGCCTACCCGCTGTCAGGGCTCCACAAAGTCTGGGTTCTGGCAAATGGTGGCCCGATAGCCCTGTGTTAGTCCAGGATGCGGGTACTCAAGCAGAACTGCAGTTCTAACACCTTGGCATCCCTCAGGCTTTCAAGTCAGGACTCCGCATAGACCCATAGGCACCAAGCTTGGTAGCCATCTGGTCTCTTGGAATCCATGACTTGGAAATCCAACAGTTCATACACAGGTTATCAGTACATATACCTATACAATATAACTCTTTAATAAAATATACTGGGTCCTGTCTTCTGTGTGATACACATATATAAGTCCCTGTTCTGGTGTGAGGGATGGAGTGAGCGTATACATTGCCTACACTCACTAGCTTCATACTTGGCACACACTAGAAATAACTTTTAAACTTTGAACACACAAGAAATCACTCTCAATTTTATCAATTAGTTGGAGTACCCCCTTAACCCCTATACCAGGTTCAGGGTACCTGGGTATGTATCTGGGCACCCTTCCTTATACCAGGGAGCCCTCATTACACTAGGGACCCCGTGTATGATTGCAGGTATACAACAACCCCTTCATGCCCCTTTACCCTGTCTGGAAGATACTGCAGCAGGACCCCTGGCGGTGAGTTGTAAGCGTTTTCAGAGTGAGTTTGCCCAGAGCAATGTGCTTGGCTGCATCTAAGAATCTCACTCGATTCCCAGATCCAACTCCTGGGGTATCCCATAACTCTGGAACTCTGATACATAGACACATTCTGTAAAGACTTTCTCCGACAAACTCACCCTGAAACGTACAGCCTAGAAATCTCCCGGTCCCAGCATTCCAGGAAAGGCAAAACACAAATAAATATTTAATGTCGCATAATTTGGCACAGTAACGGTAATGCTTTTAGAATATCTGGGTCCAAGAGCTGACACTCTAGGACCCCAACACTCGGATCAGGGGTAACCAAGTGGGCTGAACCTTTATTAGTGAGCCTGGTTAACCCCTTTACCGTCACAGGGGAGTTGTACCGGATGGAGGTGCTCGCCGGTAGTGTGACCCACCACTTTTTCTCTTTAAGTTATGTTCTATATTGGGGGTTCCCAGTAGGAAAATTATCCTGGGAGAGTGAACCACAACAGCAAATCTGCTGTAAGAGACAATCCGTTGCAGTGAATGTGGGGATTGGGCATTTGTCAGCCTCTGGACCTTTCAGAAGGGTCCTAAAGGAGTTCTAAGATGGCTGCCAGCACGTGGGGGCATGTTCTGTGCTACAAAATGGCGCTCCCGCCAAGAAGCAGCAGACCGCATGTGCTGCCATTTCTATTTTGCAAAAGTTTGCAAAATTAGTTGCATCCTTTCGGCGCCAAGATTGGCCACCGCCCTCAAGATGACTGGCTCAGCCGGAACCGTGTCATCATCCATTTTGCACCGCCCTACTCCTAATTCCACCTAGGGGAGGTGCATCTCAAGTGTCTGCCAACCAGAGATGTTCTAAGCTGGGAGGAGTCAGTCGTGCTACTTCAAAGATTCACTCTGTTTGGAGCTGAGCTATAGTGAGGACCTGTTGTACATTGTCTGCCGAAAACAACCTCATGGTTTCCTCACCAGCTCAAGATGATTTGGAGTTCACCAACTTCCAGCTACCTGGTGGTTATCTGATGGTGCATGTGAACAATCAGGAACACCTACGCTGTATCTGTCCTCACTGTTGCCTACCAGGAGGCCCTGTCGGCCTAGAAGTGCGGTACCAGCACGTGGGCCCGGTTGCCTAAGTTGTCCGGTGCCACTAAAAAGTGACTGCCGCGGACCCTGATGTGGGCCTGTTTGCCCTGGACTGGGATCTGTGTCTGCTGAGGTTCCGTAGGGTATTAACAAGGAACAGCTTTTTATTTGAAAGAAAACTGTACCACCAGACACAGGGTACAGCGATGGGGACTACTTGTGCCTCATCCAATGCAAATCTGTACATGGACAGGTGGGAAGCTGACATATTTTTTTCAGAAGCACTAGAGAACAACACAAAGAACATTACCCTTTGTTATATCGATAATGTGCTACTAATATAGTACCGGGATAGTAGATCTCTTCAAGAGTTTGTCGACATTCTAAACATCAACGAAATTAACCTAACACTTACATATGAAAATAGTGAGAAGGAGATCAATTTCCTAGACCTCAATATTACAAGCTACTCTTATATTGTAAGCTCTTCGGGCCGGGATTTCCTTTCCCATTGTCTGATTTTTGCTGCACTTATTGTATTATTATAGTTCCCTGTACTGTATTCTTTGTGAAGCGCTGAGTACACTTGTTGCGCTATATAAATAAAGACATACAATACAATTACAAGAGGACAGGACCATGAGCTGAAGACTTCAACACATAGAAAGTCAACAGAAACCAATAATTTGCTGCAAGCTACAAGTCACCACCCACAGAACCTTATCAGGGGCATTCCTGTGGGGCAATTTCTAAGAATAAGGAGAAATTGCTCCACCAAGGAATCTTTCGAATTCCATGCAAATCTCATGAAAAAAATGTTTTTTAAACAAAGGGGATACACTAATAAAGTGGTAAAGAGGGCATACAAAAGAGTGAAGTATACCCCTAGACATCACCTTCTCTTAGACAAGGGACAGGGGTATGCACCCAAAATTACTAGATGCATTGGTACTTACAACCAAGAATGGGGCCACATACAACAAATATTCAAAAAGCATTGGCACATTCTATTAGCGGATAAAGACCTACAATAAATTCTAATGCCATACCCTTCGATCACAGGGAGATGTCCACTGAACATCAGAGATTTGCTTACAAGAAGACATTTTGAACAACAGCATAGACCCACATGTCTACCAGCAAAGCCAAATGGCTCATTTAAATGCACCAAATGCAAAGCATGCAAATACATGAAAACAGCAAAATCCTTCAAAAACTGAACAAACAGCAAGACATTTACAGTGCACAATTTTATTAATTACCAAACTGCTGGTGTTATATATAAAAAGAGTGCGTTTGCAGTAAAAATACGTGGGAAAAACAAAAAGACCGTTAAGGAGAAAGGTTCTAGAGCGGTGATGAACCAAATCGACACCCCGGTGTCGTGACATGTCCACAAGGGGGACCCAAAAGTCTTAAAGATTATGGGAATTGATCACATTACCCCAGGACAGAGAGGTGGTGACTGGGATTCAAATTTGTTTAAAAGGGAGGCCAGATGGATCTTCAACTTGTAAACCCTCACCCCCAATGGGCTAAATGAGGGTTTTGTATTATCTGCCTTCATATGATCCTCTCACTATAGGGACATTCATTGGTAGGATTTAAGACGAGGAAACAAATCATGCATGTCATATTTTTGACAATGACACTAATATCTGAAGAGCAATGTTATGACATCATCATTTACATACAAGTATGACAGTACACCCATACCAACCAGTCATATACCTGATGCTGCCTTATATCATCCAGGACCAGAATTGTTCTACCATTGTGTCATTTCCTCTATATAAGAAGTGTCCTTTCAGGACACAATCTTATCAATGCCATTCACTGCCATTTGCTTTCCTACCTATCCCCCTAACATACTTACCAGCCATAGGAAAACTGCTGACTTTAAACTGTGTACTTTTCTTTTCCAACACCTAGTGCACAAGCATACACAGGGTTAACCTCCAACAACCATAGAGTGGGAGGTATAAAAGACACACGGGCTAGGTACACGCCCCCTCTGTACTAACACTGTGTGTGACTAAGCAGTCAGCGTTTCCTGTGATTACTCAGCCCGGAAGGTGGATGTTAGTACTCGTGGTGCTGCAGCCACTAAATATTTATATGAACTACAGAGTATACTTCGCGCTGCAATAAGGGAGCATTGAGCTCTAAAATGAAAGTAGATTTGAGGACATATCCAGGGCAAACAATAGCAGCCTCACTGCAATGAGTTATATATACAGTCCCCGTGTAAACAAGTTTGCTATAAACAAGCTACTGACAGTGCTGTAACAAAAGAGCACTGAGCACTTACATTTCAATGCAATGAGCCATATATACAGCCCAGTCCCAAACAAGTTTGCTACTAATTAGCTACTGACACCCAGTGCTGTAGCTACAGAGGTTTAAGCACATATTAACCCCTGAGCATTGGCTCTAAAACGTAAACAAATCGTGGGATTTAAAGTGCATATAATAGCAGCTATACTGCAATGTATTATATATTTGTAACGGGTTTCCCCCCCCCCCAATCGCAGATTATACTGTGTGGGTGCAGGAAACATATATTGTTACTCAGTGTGGTGCATAACCTGTTGGCTCATAGGAGGACTGAGCTTCCGCCACGGGGAAACCTGGGGCACAATATTAGCATATACCATACAATGATGCAGCGCCTCCAGCTGTGACGGCTCCCGCCAGAGGGGGAGTGGTTCCTCGCAGGACAATACCCAATAACCACATACAACTAAATGTATAAGTACGAATACCTCTTTACTGATTACTAGAACATATAAGTCAAACATGTAGTAACAGGTGTCCCTCTCTAAAGGTAACCCGACTCAACGTTTCCTCAAGGTTAACTATAACGGACACCACGGCGGGTGTCCACACTTTATGCGTCTCGACGGACGCTACCGTCCCAACACAATAATCCCACCCTCAAGTCCAATGAGTCCCACCCAACGTCTTGCACTCCCAATTCATAGACCAGTGTATATGTATTTGTGTGTGACTGCGCAGCCACTATGTGAAATGATAGGCCTGGTTGGTGCACGTGGGTTGTGGTGTTTCCTGCCCGGGCTCCAGCCACGGGTGCTGCTATACCGCAATGGGATCGCTGGATGTCCTCCAAAGGTGAGGTGAATTCCAGCGTGGATAATATTACCGCTTCTTCCGTCGTCTGTACTTTAATGATAACCCGGTTGATGTCCACAGGCTGCAGTCACTCCACACGGAGCCTCCGCACTTATATAGAGATCCCTGTGAGACCAAGCATAGGCCCAAGCCTCTCGGCGGAAAGCGCAGCGTCCACTGGATTCCTCACTGGCTTATAGATAAGGGGGCAGGTCCCTAACCTAGGGCCGGTCCCTATCACACTCCGCTAGGGTGGCTCAGGTCTGTCTGGGGCCTAGGGGAGTACTGGCCTAGTGCTCGGAGTCACGGACTCCAGCACCCTACCTCTTACCCCTTGCCGCTCCAGTCGCCGACTGACGACGTAGTTCCTGCGTGCGAAATATATCTCTGGTTGCCAACAGAGATCCTCCTTCCCTATTGGCTAGTCCTTCGCGGGCTTTCTGGACCTTAACTGCGCAGACGCGAGCTCCCTGTAGTCCTGGAGTGCTCCTGTTTCTCGCGCAACGCCCCTAACAATGGCGGCGCCCTGCTCCGCGAACCGGCGGAACCACCACAACGCGATACCGGCCGCAACCCTTAGTGCTACTCGGCTCGCATATTACAGGGGAGAAGGTAACACCGCAGGGGACCTGGCTACATCTTATTCCTCTTGGAAAAGATAGTGATGAATATAAGTAATCATAAAGAAGAAGCAGCTCTGGGGACAGGCTAAGATCATACATTAGGAGCTTTATTGCTAGGCGCTATATCCTTTCAGACAAGATTTACTCAAAAAGTGTATAATTAGAAGTTTATCATTTATGAGTCAAGCAGCTAGCTATTCTAGCCTATACTAAAGATTTAAGTGGCATATACTTCAGTATACTGATCACATACTGGGGAGACCACAAACTAGGACTGAATTAGAGTTTGGGAGAGACTTGAGATATCACTATCTCCTCTTTTTTTTTTTTAACTAATTGGTATTCAAAGCTGGCTTCAGTGAAATTAAAATGAAGTCACACCAATACACTTTTAGTTCAGTACAGGTCCAATAGTCAATTGACATATAAGGATATTTACCTCCTAAAGCACGTTCTATAGTGCCGGGCGCGTGCTACGCCGTGCGTGCGGAATTTTAGTTGGCTGATGTCAGTCAGCCTTTCTATACAAGGGCGCAGGCGTGCACGCACAGCAGGGAGAGGGGAGCCGACAGACAGCGGCGAAGATGAGGAAAATCATCTTTTCGCGCCGCTACCGGCGGTGTGTGTGTGCCTGTGTGCGTGCGTGTGTGTGTGCGTGCGTGTGTGTATTTGTGTCTGCACAAATCAAATACATTTTTTATTTTTACCAATGTTTTTTTAATAAATAATAAATTACACATAAACACACACACACACAAACACACTCAACACTATATACTTAAAAACACAGTATACTTACGAAAAGCATGCGGCACGTGCTTTAAAAACTTGAACCCACAACAGTTTCTGGATGACCTTACCAACTGCCCATGGCACAGAATCGATTTAATTCCC
Organism: Ascaphus truei; assembly: GCF_040206685.1. Classification (NCBI taxonomy): domain Eukaryota; kingdom Metazoa; phylum Chordata; class Amphibia; order Anura; family Ascaphidae; genus Ascaphus; species Ascaphus truei. The sequence continues at coordinate 240,067,683 of NC_134483.1, forward strand.
GACCCTGATTCTGCGCTTGACTATTTCCAATCCGAGTTCTTAAAACTCTGCGATACCCATGCTCCACTATGCAAAATAAGGGTACGGGGGGCCCATCTTCCATGGGTTACAACTGACCTTATTGCACTCTACCAGCTCAGGGATACCTTGTGGAAAAGCTACAAAGTAACTGGCACTACCAAGGATCTCAATCACTACAGATGCCTGCGGAAGGCAAACAAGGCACGCAAAAACACAATATTACACTGACAATCTCCACCAAAATAAATCAAACCCAGCTAACTTCTGGAAGGTTATCAACAATATATTCCAGCCTCCTAACCATCAACAACCAAGTAATATCACTAAGGGGGATATTACTCTGACAAACCCCACTGACATTGCAAATGCATTCAATGATTACTTTGTGGGGTGTGCCACTAATTTATTAGCGAAACGCAGCCCAAACCACAAACCTGAATCTCATCCTGGGAGTGCCCACATAGCCCCACCCCTTCCCAACACTGCCCACAATTTTCAATTTGGCCCAGTATCTGAAGAGGAGATTACTCAAGCGCTCCTCAAACTAAAACTAAGCAGCCAATGCGGACCTGACTTACTACAATCTAGGTTCCTACGACTTGGTGCCCCAGCCATTGCCAAACCAATTGCTTCCATAGTCAACTCTATCCTGTCTGCAGGCCATATCCCCACGACCTGAAAAACTGCCAGAGTTGTCCCAATCTTCAAAAGTGGGGACAAAAACACTGTCTCAAACTACAGACCAATCTCACTTCTCCCAATTCTATCCAAAGTCATGGAAAAATGTGTCCGCTCCCAATTAAGCGACTACTACACCAAGACAAATTTCCCTAGCCAATTCCAATCTGGCTTTCGTCCCAAACACTCCACCGTAACTACCCTGCTAAAAGTTTGCAATGAAATCCAGTGTGGAATGGAACGGGGACAACTCACTGGTGCAGTATTCCTAGATTTTGCAAAGGCTTTTGATACAGTTGATCATGCTATCCTGCTTAACAAACTCAAGAGCTCTGGAATAGGGAAGCATGCTTTAAACTGGTTTCAGTCCTACCTATCAGGAAGATCCCAACATGTGTCCATCTCAGGCTCTAACTCCAACCCCCTGGATATCACCTGTGGTGTCCCGCAACGCTCTGTTCTGGGGCCCCTACTCTTCTCAGTGTACATTAATGATCTTCCCACAGCTTGTAAGGAAGCCTCAATACACATGTATGCAGATGACACAATCCTATATGCACACAGCCATAGCCTCTCTGACCTTCAACACATACTTCAGTCTGACGTTTTCAGACTCGAAAATTGGATTTTCCAAAAAAAATTGTTTTTAAGCATTGACAAGACTGTAACAATGGTATTTGGGACCAAGACTAAATTTTTAAAGCTTCCAGCGACTGAGCTCCATATTAGAACCAACACTGACACCACCCTAACCCCTGTCACTAGTTTTAAATACCTGGGCTTATGGTTTGACTCCCACTTAACATTCGGAATGCACATTGATACCCTGACAACCAAGACCTATGCCAAACTAGGGGTACTTTACAGGAACAAATCCTCCCTAAGTCTTCTGGTAAAAAAGCGTTTCGCACGGCAGATGCTAATGCCAATTATTGACTATGGAGACATAGTATATGGCACGGCACCTCAAACCCACCTTGGCAAACTTGACACCCTCTACAATTCAATGTGTCGTTTTGTTCTCCAATGCAACTACAACACACATCACTGCGAAATGCTCAAAGAACTAGAGTCTAAGCGCAAAGTTCACCTTTCCTGTCTTGCCTTTAAATTCTTTATGGGCAAGCTACCCAGCTATCTGAACAAGCTCCTCACCCCTACCACATGCAGCACTTATCACCTGAGATCAGACTCCAAAAGACTGTTCATGGTCCCAAGGCTCAACAAAGTATCTGGCCATTCCTCCTTCTCTTACCGTGCACCCCAAAACTGGAACAACCTACCAGAGACTCTCACATCCACCACCAGTTTAAGTTCTTTCAAATCTAAGGCTGTCTCACATTTTAATCTGGTCTGTAATTGTTTCATTCGCCCATAACATATATTTTCTTTAACTGTGCATGCGATGTCTTGTATATAATGTATACCCTGTTCATTTATAAAATGTAAAATATTTTATAAATAAATAAATAGGCACGCGCGGCCGCACGCAGTATATAACAGCCCTAAGGAGTGAGCTGCTACTGCCACATTGTAGCGACTCATGGGCAACACATTGATATTTTGTTAATACTCTTTCAACTCAAGCACCACAATATACACTATCTGGACATCTAGTGGGTGCAGTTCATATCTACAGTACAGGCTTCCTAAGCAAACAAGCTTATTAGTCACTCGAAGCCTACTGTATATCTATATACATACAGTATGTATGAGACTATAACAGTCTCTTAGGAGATAATCAATAGTTCTATACTACTCAATACTAATTATTTAGTCATGTCAATGACCTTGGATGTGCACCTTTGCATTCGTTGTGGTTTTGTTTATACCCCATAATTTTAATAATATCAATAAAATTATTTTATGGTATCAACTTCACACATCATACTAGGGTATTTGAGTGCTTTGGACAACCGGGTTTTTTTTCTTCTTTAGTCCTTCTATTATACAGTACATATCCTGATAAAAGAACCATACCCAACAACTACGTACTATATTTTGTTTAGCAGGGGTTCTACCTTTCCCATCCCCCCCTCTCCCCCCCCATCTTTCATCTTAGGTATACCATGTTTTTTATTTTACCCAAAATTTGTAAATATAATATGTATAATGAGAAGTTAATCATTTGAGTCAAGCAGCCTAGTGGCATATACTTCAGTATACTGATCACATAATGGGGAGACCACAAACTAGGACTGAGTTAGAGTTTGGGAGTGACTTGAGACATCACTATCCCCTCTTTTTTTTTTTTAAACTAAGGCTGCGCTTATAGTGCTGGCAACTTAACGTCGCATCAATACAAATGCATTGAATCCATCTCATAAGCTTATAGTAGGTGCAACGTAGCGACCAAAATATTTGTAGTCAGTTGAAATTGATTTTTCCAGCGACGATCTCACCATGTGACAGGCTATAAACCAATCAGATAGCTTCTGATGCAGGGAGACGGGAATTGTGTGTGTGTGTGTAACTGCAGGGAGGGGATGGGGGCGGGATGTGTATGTGTGATGTGAAGGGAGAGGGGAATTGTGTGTGTGTGACTGCAGGGTGGGGGGATGTTTCTGTGTGTGTGTGATGTGGAGGGAGAGGTGGGGTGTGTGTGTCATGTGCAGGGAGAGGTGGGGGGGTGTGTGTGTGCAGGGAGAGGGGGACTGTGTGTGTGATGTGCAGGGAGAGGGGGATGTGTGTGTGATGTGCAGGGAGAGGGGGGATGTGTGTGTGATGTGCAGGTAGAGGGGGGATGTGTATTTGTGATGTGCAGGGAGAGGGGAATTGTGTGTGTGTGACTGCAGGGAGGGGGGTGTTTCTGTGTGTGTGTGATGTGGAGGAAGAGGGGGGATGTGTGTGTGTGATGTGCAGGGAGAGGGGGTGTGTGTGTGATGTGCAGGGAGAGGGGGGGTGTGTGTGATGTGCAGGGAGAGGGGGGATGTGTGTGTGATGTGCAGGGAGAGGGGGATGTGTGTGTGATGTGCAGGGAGATCGGGATGTGTGTGTGTGATGTGCAGGGAGAGGGTATGTGTGATGTGCAGGGAGAGGGGAATTGTGTCTGTGTGACTGCAGGGAGGGTGGATGTTTCTGTGTGTGTGGTGTGGAGGGAGAGGGGGGATGTGTGTGTGATGTGCAGGGAGAGGGGGGGTGTGTGTGATGTGCAGGGAGAGGGGGGATGTGTGTGTGTGTGATGTATTGTATGTCTTTATTTATATAGCGCCATAAATTTAAATAACAGATCATGGGAATAAGTGCTTCAGACATAAAAGTAACATTAAGGAAGAGGAGTCCCTGCTCCGAGGAGCTAACAATCTAGTTGGTAGGTAGGGAGAACGTACAGAGACAGTAGGAGGCAATTCTAGTAAGCCGTCTGCAGGGGGCCAAGCTTTATGTATCATGTGTCCATGATTATCCAGTGCTATTCATATGCTTCTTTAAGCAGATGTGTCTTAAGGTGAGTCTTAAAGGTGGATAGCGTGGGTGCTAGTCGGGTATTGAGGGGAAGGGCATTCCAGAGGTGTGGGGCAGAAAGTGAGAAAGGTTTAAGGCGGGAGAGAGCTTTAGATACAAAGGGGGTAGAAAGAAGACATCCTTGAGAAGAACGCAATAGTCTGGATGGTGCATAACGAGAAATTAGGGCTGAGATGTAAGGAGGGGCAGAAGAGTGTAAAGCTTTAAAAGTGAGCAGGAGAATTGAGTGTGAGATACGGGATTTGATCGGAAGCCAGGAGAGGGATTTCAGGAGGGGAGATGCGGAGACAGATTTAGGAAAGAGTACAGTGATTCTGGCAGCAGCGTTTAGGATAGATTGTAGGGGAGACAGGTGAGAGGCAGGAAGGCCGGAAAGCAGGAGGTTGCAGTAATCAAGACGGGAGAGAATGAGGGCCTGAGTCAGAGTTTTAGCAGTTGAGTAACAGAGGAAAGGGCGTATCTTTGTGATATTGCGGAGGAAAAAGCGACAAGTTTTAGAAACGTTTTGAATATGAGAGGAGAATGAGAGAGAGGAATCAAGTGTAACCCCTAGGCAGCGTGCTTGGGCTACTGGGTGAATGATCGTATTTCCAATAACAATGTGGAAGGAGGTAGTAGGGCCAGGTTTGGGAGGATGTATAAGGAGCTCTGTTTTTGCCATGTTAAGTTTCTGTCGGCGGATGGCCATCCAGGATAATATTCCAGAGAGGCATTCAGAAACTTTGGTCTGTATAGCAGGTGTAAGGTCAGGGGTTGAAAGGTAAATTTGTGTGTCGTCAGCATAGAGGTTATATTTAAACCCAAAAGATGTGATTAGGTCACCTAGCGAGAGTGTGTAAAGAGAAAAAAGAAGGGGTCCCAGGACAGAGCCCTGGGGTACCCCCACAGAGAGATCAATAGAGGAGGTGTTAGCAAAAGAGACACTGAAAGTACGATGGGAGAGGTAAGAGGAGATCCAGGATAAAGCTTTATTCCGAATACCAAGACTATGGAGAATGTGAAGGAGAAGAGGGTGGTCCATGGTGTCGAATACTGCAGAGAGGTCGAGTAATATGAGCAGAGTGTAATGACCTCTGTCTTTGGCAGCATGGATGTCGTCAGTTATTTTAGTGAGGGCTCTTTCAGTAGAGTGAGCAGTGCGGAAGCCAGATTGTAGAGGGTCTAGGAGAGAATAGGTGTTGAGAAAGTGTAGCAATCGAGAGAATACAAGACGTTCAAGGAGTTAGGAGGCAAAAGGCAGGAGGGAGACAGGTCGATAGTTAGAAGGACAGTTAGGGTCAAGCTTGCTGTTTTTGAGTAATGGTATAACGGTTGCATGCTTGAAGGAGGATGGAAAGGTACTAGAGTAGAGGGAAGAGTTAAAGATCTGTGTGAGCATACTGTAGGGATTATAGAATGAGCAAGAGGTTTTAGGAGATGGGAATGAATGGGATCAAGAGGGCAAGTGGTAGAGGGAGAAGAGGAGATCAGCAGTGACACATCCTCCTCCGAGATAGCGGAAAAAGAGTCAAGAAAGGCAGGAGGAGAGTTGGGAAGCAGTGTGGGATGGGAGGAGGCAACAGATGGGATGTTCTGTCGTATGGATTCCACAGAAAAGTCAGCAAAGTCCTGAGGTGAGATGGAGGAAGAAGAGGAGGCAGCTGAGGGTGGTCTGAGTAGAGAGTCAAAGACAGAAAAGAGTCAGCGTGGGTTAGACTTGTGTGTGTTGATTAGTGATGAAAAGTAAGTTTGTTTAGCCTGAGAGAGGGCAGAGTTGAAACAGGATAGCATAAATTTGTAGTGAATGAAGTCTGCGAGCGTATGAGATTTCCTCCAGAGACGTTCAGAGGAACGAGTGGAGGAACGCAGCATGCGTGTGTGGGAGTTTAGCCAGGGTCTGGGGTTAGAAGGGCGAGGACGGCAGAGAGAAAGTGGGGCATGAAGATCAAGAGAGGAAGATAAGGCAGAGTTGTAGTTCCTGACCAGGTTGTCAGGGTGTGAAGCAGAACTGAGAGAGGAGAGGGAGGAGCATAAAGTAGAATCAAGAGCTGGTAGGTTAATAGAGCGCAGGTTTCTGCAAAAACGAGGGCGAGATGGAGAGAAGCGAGAGAGAGAAAATGAGATGAGGTGATGGTCAGAGAGAGGAAAAGGGGAAATGTAGAAATCGGAGAGAGAGAAGTTTTTAGTGAAAACCAGGTCTAGGTAGTGTCCTGTTACGCCGGAGTAGCCCGCAGACCAGACCTGTCCCTAGAACTGAGGTGGCAGGTATGAATACACACACCGACAGAGCGAGGGACGTGTCCGGGTTGTGGTATTAGATGGTGCCAGGCCAGATGGGGTGTATTGCGAGAATACTTGCCGATACCGTTTTCCCAGAAGAATGGTCGTTGCCGAGATCAGGGGTAGGAGATGTATGGAGGAATCGAGATAAGTGCCGAGGTCGAAGGGAGCCAGAAGGTACTTAAACAGGAACAATCCGAAGTCGAGAGCCAAAGGGGGTAGTTTGCCAAGCCGCGTCTAAACCGAGAGAATCAAAGAACAAGCACTGTGAAACACCCATACAAAAACTATGACGAGCGAGGAAGCACAGAACAGAGAGGGTATATAAAGCTGGAACAGCCAACCAGGAGAGGGGGCGTGCCTGGAGGAGCCCAGGGAGCTTCAGTGCATTGGCTGCTGTTCTTAGAGCTCAGGTGACACTCAGCAAGAGCCAGATTGTAACCATGTGGTGTTTGGGGGCGGAGCCTGAGTGGGGATAAGTTCAAGGGCTTTTGTGTGTGCATGAGAGGAAGCAACGTGGGGTGCGCACGTGCGTGCGGGGCGGCGATTCTGCGCCGACGGCTGCGGCGCAGAGCAAGGAGGAAGAACCTAGTGGAGCGTCCCACCATGCCGAGGGGTAAGTGATGAAGCTGAAGGGGGCTTGCGTGGTTGTAGTGGAAGGGTCTGAGCAGTGTAAGGAGAGAGCCGTGAGCTCTGCCTGAGACGCTGTGTGCTCACATTCCTAACAGTACCCCCCTCTTCAGGATCGGCCTCAGGACGATCCAAAAACGGCTTGTCTGGAAATTTCCTCCTAAAAGTCTTCAGGAGGCTGGGTGCATGGATGTCTTTGAGCGGAACCCAAGACCTCTCCTCGGGTCCGAAACCCCTCCAGTGGACCAAAAACTGAAGCTGCCCCCTGGAGATGCGGGAGTCCAGTAAGGCTTGTACCTCGTATTCCTCGTTATTGAGTACCGTGACTGGATCTGGCTTGCTGGTCTGTTTAGGAAAGAAACGATTGGCAATGTGGGGTTTTAATAGCGAGGTATGAAAAACGTCTGGGATCCTCATGGAGGGTGGTAGTTTAAGGCGAAACGCCACTGGGTTAATCTGCTCCACGACGGGAAAGGGTCCCAAAAACGTAGGTGCCAGTTTAGGGGAAGAGACTCTCAAGCGGATGTTTCTTGACGAGAGCCATACTTAATCCCCTAGCTTGTAGTTGGGTGCCGGCCGACGGTGGCGATTGGCCTGAAGTCTAGCAGTATCGGCGGCCTTGTGGAGAGAATTTTGTACCTTGGACCAAATGTCTTGGAGAGTGGAAATCCGTTCGTCTACCGCCGGTGCCCCAGAAGCCAGATTAGAAATGGGTAGGCAGGGAGGGTGAAACCCATAATTGACAAAAAATGGAGATTCTCGGGTGGATTGACTTCGGCCGAATTGACCGCGTACTCTGCCCACGGGAGGAGTTGGGACCAATCATCCTGGGAATCGGAGATGAAACATCTGAGGTATTTCTCCAGCAACTGGTTAGTTCTCTCCATCTGTCCATTGGACTGGGGGTGGTATGCAGAGGAGAAGGAAGAGACAATTCCCAGTCTCTTAGTGAAGGTCCTCCAGAACTTGGAGACGAACTGGGATCCTCTGTCAGAGACAATGGAAGACGGAATGCCATGGATCCTAAAGATATACTCGGAGAAAATGTCTGCTAGGGCGGGAGAGGAGGGCAGTCCCTTGAGGGGGATGAAGTGGGCCATCTTCGAAAACCTGTCTACGACAACTAAAATGGTGTTGAAGCCCCTAGACCTAGGGAGGTCGACTATGAAATCCATGGAGATATGGGACCATGGACGAGCAGGCACTGGCAATGGGAGGAGAGGTCTCTGTGGAAGTGTCTTGTTCTGGGTGCATACAGGTCAAGCGCGAGTGTATTCCGCAATGTCTTTAGACATACTGGGCCACCAAAAGTTCAGACGAATTAAGTCTAACGTCCTTCTGAAACCTGGGTGACCTGCAGTTTTAGAAGAGTGTCCCCAATCTAGGACCTCTGGAATGAATCTGGGCGAGACGAAGAGCCTGTTAGAGGGGATCGCCGTGTTTGAAGGGATCTGTTGATGGTCCCTTTTGATCTTGTCTAGCGATTTGAAGGTGGAAGTAGCCAAAATTCTCTCGGGAGGTAGGATAGGTTCCAAAGCTGCCTCAGGCCTGTCTTCTGAGGAGTGTTGTCTGGACAACGCATCTGCCTTCACGTTCTTCGTTCCCGGGATATAGGATAGATGATAGTTGAAGCGAGAAAAAAAGAGCGCCCAGCGAGCTTGTCGAGGACCGAGGCGACGTGCACCTTCGATATAAAGTAAATTTTTGTGGTCCGTTAAAATAGAAAATGGCTCCCTTGACCCTTCCAACAGATGTCTCCACTCTTGTAGTGCCATTTTAACGGCCAATAACTCTCTGTTGCCGACGTCATAATTCCTCTCTGCGGAGGAAAATTTCTTAGAGAAATACGCACAAGGGTGAAGTTTATCCTTGGGCGAGTACCTCTGTGATAGTACAGCCTCTCACCGCAGTCCGATGCATCAACTTCTATGACAAAGGGAAGATCTGTGTTGGGGTGGCGCAGGATCGGTGCCGTGACGAATGCCTCTTTAAGGGCCTGGAAGGCGGAGATTGCTTCGGCGGACCAGGCAGAAGGATCAGCCCCTTTCCTAGTCAACGCCGTGATGGGGGCCACTAGAGTGGAGAAATTGCGAATGAACTTCCGATAGTAGTTCGCAAATCCTAAAAAGCGCTGGATAACCTTGAGAGTCTCTGGTCTGGGCCATTCTGTAACTGCCTGGAGTTTACCTGGATCCATCAAAAAGCCTTCGTCCGAAATAATGTAGCCCAGAAATTGGGTAGAGCGTTGATGGAAGGTACACTTCTCTAGTTTGGCATACAGGTGATGTTTGAGTAGACGTGAGAGGACGTACGAGGTGTGATGAATGTGATCCTGAAGATTTTTGGAGAAGATCAAAATGTCATCTAAATAGACAATAACAATGATGTTGAGCACCTCCCGAAATACGTCATTAATAAAGTCCTGAAAGACAGCCGGGGCATTACATAAACCAAAATGCATGACGAGGTACTCATAATGCCCACAGCGGGTGTTGAAGGCCGTCTTCCACTCGTCGCCCTGCCTGATGCGGACCAAGTTGTAAGCCCCACGGAGATCCAATTTGGAAAATATCTTAGCCCCACGCAGTTTATCGAAGAGTTCCGTGATCAAGGGGAGAGGATAGCGGTTCTTGATGGTGATACAGTTCAAGCCCCGGTAATCAATACATGGCCTCAGAGTACCATCCTTTTTCTTCACGAAGAAGAACCCTGCTCCCGCCGGGGAACTGGAGGGCCGTATGAATCCTTTCTCAAGATTCTCCTTTATGTAGTCTTCCATGGCTTGAGACTCAGGTATCGACAATGGGTAAGTCTTGGACTTGGGCAAGGTGTAACCTGGGACCAAATCGATGGGGCAATCGTAGAACCGATGAGGAGGCAATTGTTCTGAGTGGACCTTGTTAAAGACCTCACGGAAAGGGTGATACACAGGGGGAAGAATGGAGTCCTGAGTCATTGTGTTAGCCAAGAGTTTGGGAGACTTCCCTGACCTCGGTTTCCAGGTGATGGGGGTAGGTGAGACCCAGTCAATTGGAGGGTTGTTCTTCTGCAACCAAGGTAGGCCGAGGGTTACTGGCGTACCTGGGGCCTGGCTGGCGTCAAGTACCAGGGTCTCGCTGTGGGAGTAGGTAGATAGCAGGAGAGGTACGGTCTGTAGCGAGATTAAGGGTGGAGACAGAGAACGACCATCAATCCCAACCAAGGCAATAGGTTGGGCCTTCTTCACCAAAGGTATCCGGTTCTGTTTAGCGAAATCGAGGTCTACAAAGTTTCCTCCAGCACCGGAGTCGATAAAGGCAGCAGTAGATGTGCGAAACTCAGCGCCTGCGAGAGAGATAGTAATCGTAAGTTTCTTAGGCAGTGCCTCCTTGGGGAGGGGACGAGGAGAGATAACACCCAGTGAGAGCCCCTCCATACTCACTGAGTGTTCCCATTTCCCGGACGCAAAGGGCATGCACGGACCAGATGTTCAGGGGATCCACAGTAGAAACAGAGTCCGCCGGCGTAGCGGTGTTGTCGTAGTGGATTCCGGATCTGTTGCACCCCTAATTGCATTGGCTCGGGAGGCTCCAGTGCCAGCTGCTGTGAAGGAGGTGGACTAGGAACCAGAGGAGAGTTGGGGAAGGGTGCTTGGAAGGTTAGTGGCCGGGCATTCTGACGCTCCGAGCGTCGTACCTGGATGCGTTGATCAATACGTACTGCCAAGACAATGAGCGCCTCCAATTGGTCTGGCCTGGGTTGTCGAGCAAGCTCGTCCTTGATGGACTCCGAGAGACCTTGCCAGAAGACGGAGACGAGCGGCTCTTGTCCCCAGTTCATCTCGGCGGTGAGCGTGCGAAATTCCACTGCATACTGTGTCACCGATCTTCGCCCCTGAGTTATCTGGAGGAGGGAAACAGACGCCATCTCCCGGCGTGCAGGGGAATCAAAGACTTGTCGGAACTCACCCTTGAAGGCTAGGTAGTCTTGTGTCAGGTCCGGGCGCAACTCCCAGACTGGCGAGGCCCATGCCAGCGCGCTGCCCGTCAGTAGGTTGTACACGTAGGCTACCTTCTTCCGGCCGGTGTCGTACTGAAGGGGTGCCATTTCAAATTGAACCTCACACTGGTTAAGGAAACCTCTGCACTCCTGCGGGTTGCCAGCGTACGGCTTGGGAGGTGGTATCTTCACGTTCTGACTGCTGGGTCTGACTGGTTCTGCAGCCTGTGGAGGAGAAAGAGGAACAGGTGCTTCCGGTACCAGAGCCGAAAGTATAGCCATTTGGCGTGTTAGGGCCACAATCTGATCAGCCATGGCCTGGTTTTGCTGTATCAGCGTAGAGATTGCTTGCCTCAGTTCAGCCTGGTCTGCGTCTTGTTGGCTCGTCATAATGTTACGCCGGAGTAGCCCGCAGACCAGACCTGTCCCTAGAACTGACGTGGCAGGTATGAATACACACACCGACAGAGCGAGGGACGTGTCCGGGTTGTGGTATTAGATGGTGCCAGGCCAGATGGGGTGTATTGCGAGAATAGTTGCCGATACCGTTTTCCCAGAAGAATGGTCGTTGCCGTTGCCGAGATCAGGGGTAGGAGATGTATGGAGGAATCGAGATGAGTGCCGAGGTCGAAGGGAGCCAGAAGGTACTTAAACAGGAACAACACGAAGTCGAGAGCCAAAGGGGGTAGTCTGCCAAGCCGCGTCTAAACCGAGAGAATCAAAGAACAAGCACTGTGAAACACCCATACAAAAACTATAAAGAGCGAGGAGGAAGAACCTCGTGGAGCGTCCCACCATGCCGAGGGGTAAGTGATAAAGCTGAAGGTGGCTTGCGTGGTTGTAGTGGAAGGGTCTGAGCAGTGTAAGGAGAGAGCCGTGAGCTCCGCCTGAGACGCTGTGTGCTCACATTCCTAACATGTCCATCCTTGTGGGTGCTGGCTTCAGTCCACTGTTGAAGGCCAAAAGAAGAGGTTAGAGAGAGAAAGCGGGAAGCCCAAGGGAGAGAGGGGTCATCAACGTGGCAATTGAAGTCCCCAAGGAGAAGAACAGGGGAGTCTGAGGAGAGAATGAAAGAGAGCCAGGATTCAAAGTGAGAGAGAAAGGCAGAAGGGGGATGAGAAGAGGAAGGTGGGCGATAGATTACCGCCACATGGACCGGGAGAAGAGTGAAGATCTGGACTGTGTGAACCTCAAAGGAGGGAAAAGCAAGAGAGGGAGGAATAGGAACGGTTCGGTAGCGGCAGAGAGAGGAGAGCAGGAGCCCCACGCCTCCACCCCTGCCATCAGGGTGCGGAGTGTGGGAGAAGGAAAGGCCACCATAAGAGAGGGCAGCTTCCAGAGCAGAGTCAGTCTGAGTGAGCCAGGTCTCAGTTATGGCAAATAGGAGCAGAGAGTGAGAGAGAAAGAAGTCATGTACAGAGAGGAACTTGTTAGAGAGGGAGCGAGCATTCCAAAGGGCACAGGAGAAAGGGAGAGAGGAAGGAGGGTGGCAGGGGATGGGTATGAGGTTGGAGGGGTTTACACAAGAAGGAGTAGAAGGTGCATGTGGAATGCGAGGACGAGAGCAAGTAGAAATAAGGCAGGGACCAGGATTGGGAGAGATATCCCCAGAAGCGAGGAGGAGAAGCATGGACAGAAAGAGAATGTGTGAGGATGATTTGTAGGGGTGTGTTTTAGTGCAGGAGGTATAGCTGTGTGGTGACAGAGGCGCGGGTAAGAGAGGAGTTCATGTGAACTGAGAAGTGGTGAAGTACGGAGAGATGGTGAAATATGAATAGAGTTTGACACATGATGAGGCTGGTGGAAGGAAGTGCATAATTTTAAAAGAAGTGAGGTTACAGCAAATATAAAAAGTAAAGGCGGCATCACAGCAATAGTAATGTGTTGAGATGTGCAGTCTGGGATGATATACTCCTTTCCAGCGTAGTTCAAATGCAGGAATCAGAAGCAGTAGATGGTGTCCACTTTTCCCACTTCTTTTTGAACTTCCTTTTTTAAACTTCCACACTACTTTAAAGATTTATACTTAAACGCATTTCTGCTTAGGAGCAAAGGCTGCAGGCAGCAATGGCTGTTGTGAGTTTACTTATATGTATGCAGGGAGAGGGGGGATGTGTGTGCGTGATGTGCAGGGAGAGGGGGGATATGTGTGTGATGTGCAGGGAGAGGGGATGTGTGTGTGATGTGCATGTAGAGGGTGTGTGTGTGTGTGATGTGCATGTAGAGGGTGTGTGTGTTTGATGTGCTGGGAGTGGGGGGATTTGTGTGTGTGTGTGTGATGTTCAGGGAGAGGCGGGATGTGTGTGTGTGTGTGATGTGCAGGGAGAGGGGAGATGTGTGTGTGTGATGTGCAGGGAGAGGGGGGATGTGTGTGTGTGATGTGCAGGGAGAGGGGGGATGTGTGTCTGTGATGTGCAGGTAGAGGGGGGATGTGTGTGATGTGCAGGTAGAGGGGGATGTGTGTGTGTGATGTGCAGGTAGAGGGGGGATTTGTGTGTGTGATGTGCAGGTAGAGGGGGGATGTGTGTGTGTGATGTACAGAGAGAGAAGGGATGTGTGTGTGTCTGTCTGTCTGTCAAGTGAAACACACTATATTAACAACTTTAAAATAGTAAATTCTTAAGTAATTTAAAGTAAATTCAGCATACAAACAGAAATTACAACTCCTCTCCATTTGCTCTGATCTCCGCCCCTCTGCCTTCCCCCTGGCCTGATGTCACTCCCCTTGTAGCCAGAGACGTCTCCAAAACAGATTACAACTTTTGCAATGGCAAAGGAGAGAGGTGAAGTCATCCGTAGCCCGCACTATAAGCACAGCCTAATTGGTATCATTCAAAGCTAACTTCAGTGAAATTAAACTGAAGTCACACCAATAACCTTTCACTTCAGTACAGGTCAATTGACATATTAGGGTATTTAACTCCTAATAAATGAGCTGCTACTGGCACATTGTAGCAACTCATGGACAAGCACATTGATATTTTGTTAATACTCTTTCAACTCAAGCACCAAGATATACACTATCTGGACCTCTTGTGGGTGCAGTTCATATCTGCAGGCTTCCTAAGCAAACATACTTAGTCACTAGAAGCCTATATCTATATACATACAATATATATGAGACTTTACAGATGCACCGGCTGTTATTCGAACAAATCACGGCGACGTTTTCGTGTGCGCTGCTGTACTCCACGGGGCAATCACACGTCCAATCACTCCAGGCACTCGTGTTTATCGCGGTTGCTTTGTTTGAATTTCATGGATTGTGTGCAATTAAATGCAATGAAATTAATTGTAACTATAATTATAGAAGAAGAGGGAGATATAGTTCAGGTTCACGTACACGAGGGGGTAATCATTATCAGTCCAGAGACACGTCTAGTCACACCCCATCCCATCAGGCAGGTCATCGGGCTTCTCAAGCTCCCTCTAGAGGCTCCACCGCCCCTTCCTCAAGCGGTGGATATTCGGTCCTCGAGGTGGAACCTCTTCCAGAAGACATCCAGGGAAGAGACACCCCTGATGTGCAGGATGTGAGTGGGGTGTTTACTAACAACGGTAAGGGTGCCAGATCAAAAGAACCTAAAATTATACAAAAATCTACACATTTTTTAGACAAAACACCAAGACAGGAAAAGAAAACAAAAGGGAAAGACGTGGACAAACCTTACCCTCTTTGGGACCGCGAGGCCCCAAACAGACCAACTGGTCAGGGAAAAAGAGGAGCAGAGGAGTTAGAGCAGGGAGAGTTGTCCAGAGGAAGAAGGAAAACAGACGAAGAATAGCATTACCGACAGTTACTAATATCAGTAATCTTTCATCTTCACCATTATCCATACACGAAACATCACTATTAGAGAGGGGTTTATCTTTTGCCCCCAACACAGGTCCAAATGCATTCCAATTGTTTATAGATTTAAATAATTTTATTAGAAAACTTACTCTAAAGAGGTACTATAATATTCAGGAAACAAATGCTAAAATAACCAATCCTGTTTCTATTTTCAACACGCAGGAAGAAATTTGTATTGAGGCTTTGACATCTCTTCTGAGGGAGTCGGGTTCCACTTCTGGATCACAAGAACATATTGACAACTTTGAGTTGTCTATTCATCCAATCAGTTCCTTGGACATAGACCTGGAGGAAGATTTGAGCATCATGCACTCACCATTCAGACCCAGGTCAGTCTTTTTCCCATATCAGTCTAAGGGTGGATTTGTGGACACATTTTATAATCTTGTACTCTGTGATTTTGAGTCAATGTGTTCCAAATCCACCAAGATTAGAAACAATTTAACCACTTGTGAGCTGGATGCATTGAACATACTAAGGGCCAATCATGACATTGTCATCCGACAGGCCGACAAGGGTGGGGGCATAGTCATCCAGGACTTCACTGCGTATCTCATGGAGGCACGCAGACTCCTGGGTGACATGGCCTCATATACTGTGTTGGAATCTGATCCGGTTGACAACTATCAATTGTTGCTGAAGGAACTTCTCACCAATGCACTGGGTGATGGTATTATTTCAAAATTGGAATATACATTTTTATTCACTTCACATCCACGCACTCCTATCTTTTATCACTTACCAAAAATTCACAAGTCCTTGCTCAATCCCCCTGGTAGGCCCATTGTTTCTGGGATCGAGTCGATGACGTCGGGCTTGTCCCAATATGTTGATTATTATCTTCAACCCTTTGTAGCACAGCTCAGGTCACATATTAGGGACACACTCCACGTTATCGACTCAGTCTCAGGTATCAAATGGAAGCCCACTTATCTATGGGCCACATGTGATGTGGCATCCCTTTACACATGTATTGACCATGCCAGGGGGATTGAGGCCATTAAATACTGGCTTGACAAGGATTTATCATTTCCAGATTAACACAAACAATTTATTTTGCAAAGTATTCATTTTATTTTAACGCACAATTATTTTTTATTTGATGACACCTTTCACTTGCAAATCTGTGGAACGGCAATGGGCACGAGGTTCGCCCCTAGCTACGCCAATCTCTTCATGGGTCACTGGGAAGAGACATGTATATGGCTTAACCAACAGCTCGGGCTGGCCTCGTGTACTACGGCCGTTTCATAGATGACATCATTATCATTTGGGATGGTGAAGAGTCAGTGTTTTCTAGCATTTTAAGTTCCTTCAGCGATAATCAATTTGGACTCAAATTTACATTTGCAATTGATGCAGTTTCAACAATATTTCTTGATTTGGTCCTTACAGCAGATTCAGACTTTAATCCAGTAATCACCACAAATAGTGGCTCAACAATATTCCTCTGGGGCAGTTTCACAGAATACGTAGAAACTGCACCAGAGATATTGATTATTTGAGTCAGTCTGATATACTTGGGGAAAAATTCTTGTCCAAAGGTTATGATCCCGTTCTGGTGTCCGACTCCCTCAGCAAAGTTGGTTCTATGGACAGGATAGACTTACTTAATAAGTCTAAAATTAAATCTAAGAAAGCAATACGTACCAGTTATGATGCTCCGAGAGAATCATTTAGGACCGATTCATCTACTGTTAGGTTTATTACCACATATAATCAGTCCTCTAGATCCATTGATAAAATTCTCAATAATCACTGGAGTATTTTAAAGTGTGATCCCCATTTGGGGTCCTTCCTGTCAGAAAAAGCCTCAATAGTATATAGGAAGGCAAGAAGCATTAAAAGTATT
Source organism: Ascaphus truei (assembly GCF_040206685.1). Lineage (NCBI taxonomy): Eukaryota > Metazoa > Chordata > Amphibia > Anura > Ascaphidae > Ascaphus > Ascaphus truei. Next base: position 240,084,416 of record NC_134483.1, read on the forward strand.
CTGGCCCCCTCCAAACTTAAGAAAGTTCAATCATCTACACTTTCCAGTAGGGGCCCTGTGGGGAATCATAAATGTGGACGCAGTAGATGCATTACATGCAGACACATTTTAAACAAATCACAATTCTTTTCAGCTATCAGAGGAACTACACATCTCATTACAAGTCATATCAACTGTTTAAGCACTTATATCATTTATCTAATTCAGTGTGGTTGCGGTCAACAATATGTTGGTCGCACCACTAGGTCCTTGGGTACTCGCTTCCTGGAGCATAGGAGAAATGTCTTAAAAGGATTAAATACACATAGTATTTCACGACACTTTAAATCCAGACATAATCAGGATCCCAAGTCCATGACTATCATGGGACTTGAGAGCATTTCTCCTAGTGTTCTAGGGGCGATCGATTCAAGACCCTCTGTAGACGGGAAACATTTTGGATCCACCAGTTGGGCACTCTGAGCCCTGGTGGATTAAATGAATGCCTTGATGTTAGCACGTTGGTCTGATTCCTTCAGATGGGGGAGCCCTCCCTGGTCTCTGATCCCCTCTGTAGTCCTCTGTCATCCATTTGTCCAGGTCTCTCCTAGACCCTTTCCTGATCTTGGTAACTGGCACTCGATACATGTGAAAGTATATTCACTTATAACCATCATGTGTGTTATACACTGTCCTGTTTTATTAAATTTTAGGACTCATTCATTTTTTCATATATATTTTTACATTTTTAATATAATATATTTTTATTATAATATATATTTCTTTATATACATCCCTTATTAGATGTATACACATGGTTTTCACAATATATATAATTATAATATGTCAACACGTATCACTTAGTAAATCCCCACATATGTTTGGTTTATTAGTTATTATATGGTAATATATGTTATTTTATTCACATATATACACAAATTTTTAATACTTTGTATATTATATGCTTAACACATTAGTTAATTAATATTATTTATTTTTAGTCCACATACACTATTTATCCTCTCCCTCTCTTCTTGAAAAGATTTGCCCAAAAACAATATTAATATGAATCTGTCACATTGGTGCTTTGTTGTATAGTTCTGCATATGTAAGCACGTGTATACATGTACACATATATATTTATATATAATAAGATTTGAAATTGAGTAAACTTATTGACTGTGTTTTAGATATTTGGTTTTTCTACCTCTCCATCTATCTCTTTGTTTTGTATTTAATGTAATTTAGTCAATATTATATGTTTTGTAATTTATGTTACAATCAATGGATTTTATTTATTAACTTGTTGCAATGAGTATATAGAGTTTTAGTTCATTATGATCACATTGTGTTATTGTTATGTTGCCAAACATTGAGTCTATGTTATAACCTTTAGTATAGACATTATGAATATCCACATCAATTTTTGGAAACCACCATAGACACACACATATATATATATATATATATATATATATATATATATATATATATATATATATATATATATGCAATCGATTTATAGTCCTAATTATTAAGAGAATATATATGCAATAATACAAACAATATATCAATTTCCAAAAATGATAGTGATACTTTAATCATTACAATGTTTATCACTAAGTGTCTATCTCCTTGTAATATCCACAAAACAGTTAAGTCCACTGATCACATACAAGTTTGGTCTAATTCTCTAACATTGTATATACAGTTATTATCGGGGTTTTTAACAGTTGATTAAGCCTTCCTCCAAGTAATATCCCGTTCAGCTGTTTCTAGGGGTTGCTAGGACACGAATTATGTATATATACTGCATGAGTTCAGCCCCTTCCCATCACCCTTTGAAAAAGTCGCCAGAGAGTGACGAAACGCGTCAGGGAGCGTCATTACGCATTACGTCACGGACATTACGTCACCACGTTGCGCATGAACAGGCCGGTTCGTGTGTGTAACAGCTTGAGGCCATACAGCTAGGAGATCTTCTGAGGACTCCAACCCGATGCCGGTACACTTTATCTACTATTGGATACTATCCTGATGATCACGGATCGTTCACTATCCAGAGACTGACATCAGAGACAAGTAAAGATACCGGATGGTGGTGATTTATTCACGACATGCTTTTAACTTCCTTACCCTTGTGAGTGTGATTCTTTCCCCCCCCCCCTTCTCCTCCTTTTATTAAATATACAGTTATACACTATGGTGCGTGCGCTCTCTTCTCTTTCTCCTCTATATATATTGTTAGCAGAATACTTATGTAAATTGCATTACATTATGCAGTTTATTATTTACTAGAGGTGTGTTCTCATGCATGACACTTCCTTGACACGCCCCTCCACATCATGACCTTGCCCACCCCCTCACTCGGTTTCTAAAAACCTAAAGTCCACATATCAGCAGAGAGGAAAGCTTGTGCGAGTCAAGTAGCAGTGTAGCGCTCACGCTCGCTTTCACTATGGCCAAAGCCTTAGGGTGAATCTTGTTTGCAATTTTACAAGCAATGGTGTAGAAATCCCAGCATTTGTTTTTTGCAGTGGTGGTGGGGGGGGGGGGGGGGGGGGCTGGGGAAATGTTGATCAACGTTGCCTGTTTCTGCCCAGGTTTTGCTTTGCATTATGCACAAACCGTTTTCTTTTGTTTTTTTTTACAGAAATATGTATTTGGACATATATTCAGGTATACTGTATACACAGCAATAAGTTTCTCAAGTGTATTCTAGTTTTGTTTTTTTAAGGAATGGACCTACAGTGGCACTCAACCAACAAACCTACAGAAAAGCCAGTCACTTCTCACCCCTGTTCATTGAGTTGCAATGGTGGCATGGTGAGATGAGTGCCCCTGTGAGAATCGACAGTCTTCTCACCCCATTCAGGGCTGAAATGTATACTAAATTGCATTTATACTAAACCTACTTAGGACTTTTACTGCTCAGAAGAAAGTGCTTACAAACACACACCTAAATGGTGATATGGACTGTATTGGGAAGTACCACTTATTAGTAATAGCGTGCTATGAGTTAGCAGAGCTATAGTGTGCCATGACATGTACTTTGAGTTAGCAGAACTCTCTCTCTGTCACATGTTTACAATATACAAAGTTGTTTACTGCAAAGGAAGTGTGACTCATCAGTTTTAGCACTGATTGAGGAAGCCTAACACAAAATAATTTAAATTAAAGCCTAGGCTAGGGATAGTGCCAGAAGCTTCTCCAAGGATCGTGCAGGTGCCCTGGCCAAGAACTTCCCTCGCTCTCTCTGGATCAGACTAGACTGATTGGGGCTTCCCCGGGTGTTTGGAGTGTTTTTCCTGTTGTATCTGTTAAGGTGTGCAAGCTGTAACTAAGAACATAACCGAAGCTAAGTAAAATCCCTTTTTGATTACATCTCTAAGACTGTTTACTGACTGTGTGCAAGTTATTGGCTGAATCCAGAATCTTTGCATTACATTTGGCGTAGCCGGCAGGATTCAACCAGAAACTTTTAAGGATTTTGTGCGAGTGGGGAAACTGACACTGACATGTTTATTCATTATGAGTATGTGGTTGGTGTTATGTTTAGCTGTCTGTAACAAATTATGTTCAAGAAGACAAAAAATATGGAGGATGGGGGAGTGAAAGAACGGCTCGATACCCGGGTGGGCTAGATCCGGACCCTGGTCACCCGTAGCAGAGGAACATATCAAATAAGTGTAACCCCTGGTACACCCAGAAGTTGGTGAAAAGCTGGGACATCAACTTACCAGGTTAAATTTATTGGACTATAAGAAAGGGGAGCAGATAGCCGCGGCAGAAGTGGGATGGATAATTTGTTGGCGCTCCTGAAGGAAGCCCAGGTGAGGGAGACAGGAGACCTAGGACTGCAGGCAGTCCTTGACCAATTGTCTATACAGTAGTAAGAGTGTATGCTAGCGGCAACTGAGCAGGCAGAGAGCTTTGAGGGTAAATGCACCACACTTGCAGTTAACGTCATCAATAGAAAGCAGAAACTGAAAAAAGGGGGTTACTGTAGCATGCATGTGAGCGATAGTACAGACAGCAGAGTGGACACCGTATGTCCATTGGGTGACTCAGTGGATGAAGAAGTGGAGGTAGAGTTGTCTGATGAGTCGGAAGTGGAGGGTGGAGTGAGGTTGGCACAGAAGGTCCGGCTCATAGTGACAAGGCAGCGATGACAGAGAAGACGTAGGAAAGATGATGTGGATGGGGAGGTTCGATACTATGACGTTCAAGATATTGAGACGGAAGATGCACGTGACTACACCCAATCAGAATTAATTGATATGTTGAAGGCATATAGTCAGCAAGGAGGGGAGTTACTCCTCTCGTGGGTATTACGTCTTTGGGATGAGGTTGGGGACAGTGTCAGGCTCTCAGGGAAGGAAGCAGTGTCGATGGGGGCTATGACTAATGACCCACTACTGAGACAGATAGAGGCATGCTTGTGGATACATAACTTCAGTCTCGTGGATTTGGTGCAGGACGCTATAGCACAAGTGTACCCCCGTCCAAGTAACTTAGAGCCAACAGTCAATTTGAAAACAATAGGAGACTGGATCACTCGGCTACGTATTATGGCATGCGTTGGATGGTTAAGGGGGGCCCAATGGCAAGGTCCTGCTCATGAGAATTTTACCTTAGGGATGCAGGCAAATTTATTGAAAACTGCCCCCTTCTCTCTCAAGGCCCTGATTTTGTCACTCCTAGGGGGTCTGGTACAAGGGAGTAAGGTACATGAGGCTACCACAATGCTTGGGCAGCTTGGTGAATTAGAAGACAATCGGTCTAAACCTGTTAGAAGCACGGAAGCTGAAAAAGGGGAACATATGAAAACCTGTATTAAAATAAACCGTAAACAGATGTGGATGGATTTATGGAAGGTGGGGGTCCCATGGGAGGAAATAGATGGGAAATCCACCACTGAGCTGCTAAAAAAGTGGAAGCAAATAGTCAGAATAAACACGGCAAGGGTGTATAAGACAGATAGTGAAGATAGGGTGGGTGGTAATAGAGTAAAGCCCTCAGCCCCGTCCTTATACCCCTGGAAATACTTGACTGACACAAGCCACGCCCCCCCCCCAGATGGGTGGGAGGTGGCCAAGCCCTTATATACCGAGGGGGTTCCACTGGTATGGGTGCAGACAGGTGTCCCTATGTACCTGTCCAGGTGTGGTGGGGTAAGAAATGAGCCCCACAATCTTTTATGGCTCTCGTATATACAGGGGCTAAGGTGACAATCGTGCATGGGAACCCTGATAGGGAAAAAGGAGAAGTAGTGCATATAGAGGGTCTAGGTGGGGCCATCACCAGATCAATTTGGGTTGCAGTGCTCTTTGCAATCAATAAAGGTCCCTCTTTCACCACCACCAGAAAACATGCTGTGCATAGATGTGTTGCTGGGTCAAAGCATACAAACTGGGTGGGGGGTGTTCAAATTTGGGTTCTCTCATAAGGCCTATTATTTATGGGTGATCAAGGAAATAATAAGAGGACATGCCAAACAGACCCCCATACGAATACCTGCTCCAGGACAGCCTGAATGTTTGAAACACTATCATTTGCCAGGGGGACACAGAGAAATAGGGGACACAGTGCAAGTATTGTTACAATAAGGGGTTATTAGCCCCCCATTTGAAGATTTAAACGTAGAGCAATGGGAGATTGCATGGTTCACAGACGGATTGGCCCAGATAAGATATAAAGGCCGGCGGTGGGCAGCAGCTGCATCTAACCCCAAACATAATGTCGTCCTCTAAGATCAAGGGACAGGTGGTTTCAGCCAATTTGCTGAATTACAAATAATACTAATGTTGATTCAAGAAACCATAGAAGCTCTGTTTCTTTATACCTACAGTTGTGCCTGTTACAAAGGACTTAAAACATGGCTGGCAAGTTGGAAAGAGAGAGGTTGGAAGCCTATTCGGGGTGGCCCAGAAATTTGGGAAGAACTCTGGACAGCAGGAAATACATGGACAATCAATATAGGACATGTCGATGCCCATTTACAGGAGGGGGGTCCAAATGGGAATGCTGACGCACTAGCCAAAGTGGCAGAGACCCAGATGCTAGACCTAGTCCTACTTAATTTGGCCAATTGGGCTCACGAAACAGCTGGACAAAGAGGCATGCAGGCCACATATGAATGGACTCAATGGTGGGGGTTACCTATAACCCTGGATATGTTAATGGATGTACAGAATCAATGTCCTATGTGTGGTATTCTCAAGCATTGGCCATTGGAGAAAAAAGACCAAGAGGATTTGCGGAGGGGCTATGGCCCACACCAAGTCTGGCAGATAGACTTTATAGGCCCACTGCCAAAAGGCTTACGAGGACTACACTACTGCTGCACAGCTGTGGATACATTCACAGGACTTGTAAAAGCACTGCCTTGCAGAAAAGCAGACCACACCGCTACTCTGTGGATGCTACAGCAGTTTGTGACTGCGTACAGTATGCCCAACGAAATTCAATCACATCAAGGGACCCATTTTACTGGCCACGTTGTGCCAGCATGGGCTAAGAACTGTGGGATGCAGTGGACATTGCACATTCCGTATCATCCACAGGTGGCTGGTTTGGTGGAGCAGAGTAATGGATCATTAAAAGAGAAAATTCGTAAACTCACAACACAGACATTAAGGGGGTGGGATGGAGTCCTTACACAGGCATTTCTGTTATTGAATACACACCCAATAGGGTTAAGAAGTACCCCATATGAAATAATTTTGGGACATGGAGAAGCCATACCCCATACACAGTTACGTCTACTGTTCGAGGGCCAAACCCCCCCGGCGTTTGCGCCACCACAGGTATAAAGTTAGCACCCTTTCAGGGGTAACAGCTATAGGCAGAGAAGAACCAGTCAGTGTGTCGCTAGGCATTTATGGGGAATTGCAGGAAGGGAGCATTGTGTTTTTCTACCTCACACCTTTGCTAATAAACACAGGGTTTGCGGTGGTGGGAGATACTGGTAGGGAAGAGGCCTCTGTGCGAATTGACCCACAGACATACAGATGGATAGTAAGACTTGGTAATGCTGAAGGAGAGAGTATTTCAGCAGGTGTACACCTGGGGGATGTGGGAATCTATGTGCCAACACCCCTGCAGATTACTTGGCATGACAAAATCTCTGATTTCACAATGGGCGCCAGGGTATGGGTGGTGTTACCACAAAACAAAGGAGGACGTAAGCAAGGGGAAGTGATAGCAAAAGGGCAAGAAGTGACAAGATTGGTGTTAGTACAAGGGGCCCTTCACCCTGAATATGTTCCTGCCTGTTTACTTGCAGTTAATTGATATTTGTTTTTCTGTTTGTTTTGCTGAGTCCATGGATATCTGGATCCACAGTATACTGAACACTTTGTCCAATCAAACCAACCAGACGAATTGGTGGATGTGAGGACCCACATCAGTGCATGAAGAAGATGGTTACCCGTATATGGTTGTCCCATCGACTATGGAAATTGTCTCCAATATACGACCCATTGCAGTTTTACTAGGTTACCCGTTGGAAAAAAGAAAATGTCCATTCCAGAGAAGAGCTTGTTATGTAAAAACAAGTCTAGTTACGAACCCATCCCCTAGACTCAGATGTTTGGGTGTATTTGGGGCAACAATTGTTGAATAATTATGGTTACTATTTAAGTGGGGTTTTATCTTTGATCAATATGGACTATATATATGGACTATATGGACCGCCGAGTGTAGGCGTTATGTCTGTAGGAAAAGATTGCTCTGCCACCCAAATCAACAGGTGGAATGTATTGGGAAGTACCACTTATTAGCTTAAGTGTGCCATGACGTGCTTTGAGTTTGCAGAGCTCTCTCTCTCTCTGTCACATGTTTACCATATATAGAGTTTTTACTGCAAAGGATGTGTGACTCATCAGTTTTAGTATGCATTTTGCTACAACACTTAAAACTGATTGGAGGATGCCTAACACAAAATAATTTAAATTAAAGACTAGACTGGGGATAGTGCCAGAAGCTTTCCAAGGACCATGCAGGTGCCCTAGCCAAGAACTCCCCTCGCTCTCTCGGGATCAGACTAGACTGATTGGGGCTTCCCCTGGTGTTTGGAGCATTTTCCTGTTGTATGCTGTTAAGCTTTGCAAGCTGTAACTGAGAACATAACCGAAGCTAAGTAAAATCCCTTTTTGATTACATCTCTAAGACTGTTTACTGACTCAGTGTGCAAGTTATTGGCTGAATCCAGAATCTTTGCATTACATGGACTTACAATATAGTATTGAATTGCAAAAACATCCTGGTGAAATGTAGTTACAGTATATTGTTATATTTTTAAATTAATATTTTTGTTAACATCTTTGCTTGATTTAACAAATTGAACATTAAACTAAATCTGTCATTATTGTGATAGTACAAATAAACACTTGAAACAATAGTACAGTATGTTCCACACGTTTATTCAAATGACAGAATTACACAATATAAATCAAAACATTAAAAACCATGCTCACCAACCACCACCCACAACATGAAGTTACAAGCTAGGGCAGATGGGGCTACATTGGAGCAAAGCACTTTGAGACATACAGTAGGTGCTGGATGCAAATGCCCATTTTCCATCAAAATTGTCTTGAAATATAGATCCCCTTATCGCTATTTGATCTAGCTCACTTAAAACATTTGTCTTCTATGTGTGTATCTTAACTTATATAGTGCCCACAGTATGATGCTGATGGGGTTACCAGGCTCTTAATAAAGGTCAAGCCCTGATTTATTTACCTCTGATCCAAGTATAAGGGTTCAAGAGTGTCAGCTCTTGAGCCCAGTCACTGTATATGCTTAACCTGTAATTTGCGACAATAAAGATTTTCAGTGTTTTTACCTTTCCAGGGATACCAGCAAGCAGGTATTGCTAGGGCATGAGTTTCAAGGGGGTTGGGGGGGGGGGGGTGAAAGGCGGAGATACTGTCAGAATGTGCCTAGGTAGTTGGGGTCCGGAGTTATCGGTTCCCCTAAAAATTTACCCGAAAATCATGCCTCATTCTCAGATACATGTAGGCACATTGTCCCTGCAATATCTCACCTTGAAAATGCTTGTGCGACTCACCGCTAGGGTTCCCTGCTTCAGCATAGCCCAGAAAGGTAAATGGGGCAAAGGGATGAAAAGTGTCCCTGGAACTATAAGGGGTCCCTAAGTTAAGGGGGATACCCCCAGTTAATGCCCAGGTAGACCAGAACCTGCATTGGGGTTCTTGGTTGCTCCAATTGTAGATAAAGTTTTGAGGGGACTCTGAGTCCTGTCTAAATCCAGTAGATAGTCTGTGGGGAATAAAGGCTAGTAGAAATTAAAGTGCAGCTTTCTATTCTATTTCGCATACCCAGAGACTAAGGCTACACTTATAGTGACAGCGACAGCGACATCAGGCTGCGGTTGCTGGAAAAATCAAATTTAGATTACTTCCAGCGATTGCGACCAAGCCATCGCGCTGCCGTGTCGTGCTTACTTTAAGCGCACGCGACGGTGGCAATGTATTTGTTTTGACGTTGCATCGCTGTCGCCGTCTCCGGCACTATATGACAGTATTAATAATATATATCTTAATACGTGTCTAAGGCTGCGCTTAGTGTTGTATGTACTGTACTGTTGTGCACTGTATATGAGCTGTTACTTTCGGAACCGATGCTCACACAGACTCTCAGGGCTACCAAGTTAGTGCCAGTGTTATGGATTACAGGTAGCACAGGTACATACATAGCATATATATGTCTTAGTACAGCTTTGAGCCTACTGTCGCTTATTAACTTTTTTTTGCTTTGGAAAAGGTACATAAGTTATCAGAAGTTTGCAAATAGAATTTCTCTGATGTGCCAGGAAATATTAGCAGAGCATGTTTTTATAACACCTTTTGTCGAAGAGCATGAGCTTACGAATTTGAAAGAAAGAAGCGACATCCTTAAAAGCAATTAAAAAATCACAGCCGAGATTGCTATGTCCATCTAATTCAATGTAAGTTTTCTTCCATTAATTTTTAATTCTAGATAATATGAAGGATGAGTGCCCTCTCCTTCAATTGTTTGTATTGTGATATCTTTGATATATTCCTCATCAATTAAAATAGTAGTTTTTACAAGGGATATTTCTGCCTGTGTGTCTAAAAAAACCTTCAAAAGTATTTCCCTTGTATTCAATACGTAACTTTAAATCACTCATTCTTCATTAGGTTCTGTGGGCTGTTGTGTAACTTTGCCCACAGATTTTTTTTTTTTGTAGTTCTGGAGGAGCGGCTTGCTTTTTAACCTCTCGCTGGCTGTTAGTCGGCTCGGAGGTCTGTGTATTATAACTCGTGCGTTTGTCACGATATTTTACTTCACCTCCTCTGTTCTGTCCATATCTGTCAGGGGTTCTAGTGTATTCTCTCAGATTATATCTGGACCCTCCACCTTCATAACGAGGTGGTTGTTCATAATGTGTATGTTGAGGTGTTTGTGTGGTAAGAGTTTCTTGTTGTCCCTGACCTTGATAACCCGTATTGTCTGACTTCCAGTCTCTTTGAAAATTACATTTTCTGTCCCACTGTTCGTCTCTAGGATAAACTGGAGTCTGATATTGATTGTATGATCCTCTCCACTTTCTGTTTTGTTTGGGAAAATGTCTCCCTTTGTCAGGACGTTCAGGTTTCCTGTCACTGTTTTGCGATTTATGCGTTCCTGTGTTCTCTCCTGTCAGAGTTTTACCTACTAGAGTATACAAAGTTTTTAATATTTCAGGAACCCTCTCTGCTCTTTAGTCTACTGGCAAACCCTGTATCTGTCTTTCAAGATCTAACAGAAGACCTTGTCCCTTAATGAGCAACTTTAGACACCCCCAAACAATCTCATGGTTGCCTTGTGTAAAACGTAGCCCTAAAATATAGGCAGCCACTATTCCACTAGTTTTGTTCACTTGTCCTAGTGTGTCTGCTAGTGAGGAAATGGTAACCTTCCCATCGGTTTTCTCATACACATTGGTGATGATTGTATTCCAGTCTCGTACTTCAGCCAATGTTATTGACAAACCTGCCAGGAGCAAAGCATTTACCAAAGCATAGCAGCAACTTGATAGGTACGTTCGTGTGGTCCCTTTATTGTCTTTTCAGCCTGCAATAAACCTCACCTTCATTGCAATTTTGGAGATGCTTGCATTTTTTCCTTCTTCGTTTTCAAGTCAGAAGTTGGATTTCCCTGGCTGTGCTCTTCATCAACTGCTGCTACCTACTGGAATTTCCTACTGGATGGACTGCACGCCCCTGATGTCTGGAGTGTCCTCAGAAGTATACAGGTAAAGGGCCGCAGTGCCCTGTTATATATATGTATACATTCCTGTGCAACTTGGTTATTATTTGATTCACTTATACCGGCCGGGTGTTTATTAATGTGCCAATTCTATGGTTGTCAAGTGGACACCACTAGACAAATATACCTCCCTGTTGTGAGTTCATTCATCACTCCTGGACACGCCATTGTCATCTGGATTATTATGTTTATTTTATGCTACAGATGGAACTCTTTCTGATTTTGGAGCATCACATTCTACCTCACTCCATTTACCAAAGCAAGCTTTTGTTGTGGTGTAGGGGTTGGATAAACTCCATCTAATGAATGTGTTCTCTCATTAAGCCACAAAGCAATGTCTTTTGGATTAGTAGGTAGGTGACCTATCGTTGCCTTGATATTCGACATGGGTATCCCGGCCTGGGCACGAGCTGGCACTTCTATTAAAGCTTGAGCTCCTCTTTTTGCTAAGAAAACATTAACAATTTTTCGTAGCAATGTAATTTCTGCTATAGCATTTATACGCTCTGTTGCCACATCCTGTGCAGCTGGTGTTAATTCAATTAATGTAGCTCGCGCAAATAAGTGTGTGCGATGTTCTCCCCATCGTGCACCAGAATTTATGGGACCATGTCTGTTTATGCCTGTTGCGATTACAGGCTGTTGTCCCAAAATAATAGTTGCGTCATATGTCAAATTAATGATTGTATGTGTCAACGGGTTTATATTCCTGTTGTATGTATCGATATGTGACTGGATCAACAGTTGTGTCTATAGTTATATATGAATATCTGGCACCAGGTCCCCACGGACCAAATTGGATTTCAAATGCAACAACTTCACCATCATTCAGGTATCTTTGATACTGATTTCTCATTAAATTTTCAAGGTCTGCAACTCGTGCAAAATCCCTGACAGCCATGATATGATTCAAATTTGTACCAACTCTATTATAAAGAGGAAATAGCATACTATAGCGTACTTTAAAGATTAAATGGGTAACATATAATTTATAGTACTTATTTATACAACTCATGAGTATCAATCACATTTGGGGCACCAAATATCGTGGGGGACAGGCCACACCCTCTTCTTCCGGGTAACGTTTTGAAATATGTTATTTTCTGCTCTAAGCAGAAGCACTTTGTCACAATTTCTTACCCTGTTGAAAATGGTCCCACACCCTTTATGTTAGGGTTTTGTGAGAATATTATTAAGAGAGGTCACTCAAAGTTTGTATAAGATAAGGTTCATGTTTATTGTAATACAATACAATAATGAGAAACAAAATAAGCAAAATGCTAACAATCCGATATTGGTATATATGTATCTATGCAGAGATTAGTTATTCATTGTATGCTGTCATACTCACGACCACTTAGGTATGTATGTTATTTGCCAAGTCAGTCTCGAATAGCTCTCGTCTCATGGGGCTCGCCACTCGGTTCTGATCTAACTTGGTCTAATGCTAACCTTTTATTGCCCTTGTCATACGTCATTATTATCTGTGTAGAAACAAGGGAAATAACCCAAAAATCTAGCCGATTTTTCTAGCTTATTTCTACAGTATCTGCGTAGCAAATTAATCACAGGATGTCTGCGCTCTCACATCCGTGCCATTTATTGTAAGTTCATGCTCTTCGACAAAAGGTGTTATAAAAACATGCTCTGCTAATATTTCCTGGCACATCAGAGAAATTCTATTTGCAAACTTCTGATAACTTATGTACCTTTTCCAAAGCAAAAAAATAGTTAATATGCAACAGTATGCTCAAAGCTGTACTAAGACATATTTATGCTATGTATGTACCTGTGCTACCTGTAATCCATAACACCAGTAAATCTAGTGGACAGCGGCAATGCATTTAATTTGACGTCGCCTCGCTGTCGCCGGCTCTATAAGCGCAGCCTTAGGCAGGTATTATTAAATATTTTATTAACACTGTCATAGTGTTGTACAGTTGTGTGAAAAATAAAGTACACCCTCTTTGAATTCTATGGTATTACATATAAGGGCATAATAACAATCATCTTTTCCGATGAACGATGTGAATGGAGTCCTAAATACTATAAGAAACCACTGAGCCAATCAGGTTTGAGATTTCCGGTGCCAGAAGTGCGGGCGATCTTTTCAAAGATGCTTTTGCACAAATAGCAGAGCACTGCTTTAGTTTTCAGCCTGAGAAGCCTGCCTTAAAAGTTTAGAAGTTCCGTTTTTAGTGCCCAATTTCTAATAATCGAACGTAGCAGTCGTGGCTGGAACTACAAGTCAATTTTAGTTTCAGGAGTTTTATTATTATTATTATCCCCTGGTCAAAAAGAGTCAAGTGCTTGGCCACGATGGTTGTTAGTTGTGACTTTGAATGTTGTTCAGTAGCTCCAGTGTGTGTGTGTGTGTGTGTGTGTGTGTGTGTGTGTGTGTGTGTATATATATATATATATATATATATATATATATATATATATAATCAAACACACACAAGAAAGTCGCTCACACTACATATGCACTAACGGCTGAACCAGACCCAAATATAAATAAATGTATCTTGATTATAAAAACCAAGATAACCAATAACTAATGGAAACTGTTTTTTTTGTGTTTCCTTTTGAAAGTTACTTAGTATGAAATGGAAATTTTATTTTGCCGTTGTGTAGGTTTTTTGTCTTGGCATTATAAGGAAGGTATAGTGATGTTTTATGTTTATTACCTTTTGTAAAGGGATACTTACTGGTTGTTAATATGTGAACCGTTAACTTTGCAAATTAATAATATGTATGAATAAAAACATTTAATAAAAAAAAAAAAAAAAAGAAACAGCTGTCTGTGGGTGGGTTTTCTGGCTGTGCTTAAAGCTGTGACCATGCAGAAAGCTTAAGCCTATATGGAACCATGTTAAAAATGGTTTTGAAGAAAAAAAAAAAAAAAAAAAAAAAAACATGTCTGTGAGTGGGTTCACTGGCTTTGCATCTCATCCCAGCCTCTGTCTAAAAGCTGTGTTTAAAACAGCATGCATTGGCTTGAGGATTGGCTTGTGTAATACGAGCTTGAGACAAAAGGTGGCCCTGTGTGCTCATTTGCATGTCATTTCCCAGAATCCCTTGCTGTAGTGGAAACGCTGTGTGCTGGGCGATAATGGGGAAAGATAGGGTTGCAGACCTGTCTAAGACATGCAAATGAACATACAGTAATATTTACAGTTGCTTTATGCTTTACTGTGGAGGGTTTTTGTCACTTTTTTTACCCACCATAACCTTAATAATTGTGGTGAATACCTAGTCTTGTCTCAAACCTGCATAACCAGCAACCAACTTCACACTGAGGAGACCCATTAAGGTTGAAACAGTGTGTCTAGCTGGGACTGTGCCCCCTTGGCCCTGTGGCATCGGCTCCTCGGAGTCTAAAGTCACTTGCTGCTATTAGGGGGGCACGCCATCCCGAGCGTTTCGGTGGGCGAATACGATGGCAGCTTTCACGGAGGTGCGCTTGAGGAATACTGTCCGATTCCTAGCTAGAGAAGATGTCCGTGGCGAGAATGTGCTGAAGCGGATCGTGGAGAAGATACTGCGGGAGCTCTGCGAGGTCGGGACGGGTCGGCTGTATTGCGTTCAAGACTTTCCTCAGCAAGGAATATATGATGTGACCTTCCTGCAAGAAGGTGATGCTTCCAGAGTCTACGAGAGATGCAAAGAAAAAGCAGAGAGCGAGTGGCTGCGGGGTTTAACAGTTTATCCCTGCTATATGATGGAGGAACGCCAGATCTTAGTACATATGTACAACCCCTACGTGAACAAGCAAAATTTCGTTTTTTTTCTGGAGAGGTATTGTTCCGTAGTAAAAGGGGGCTTCGAACAGACATGCGTACGGCGTGTACAATGGGAAGAGGAAATACTGGGTACGTTTTAAGAAGGATCCATCATGTATTGGAGGAGTCAGGCAACCCCCCCGCGAGTTTTAGCATCGGAGGCGATCGTGGCTTTCTGACATACCAAGGTCAACCAATGTATTGTCGCCACTGTTTTTCATATGGGCATACTAGAGAAGAGTGCCAGAAAAAGGACATTGTTTGCAGAGTGTGTGGAAAGGAGGGACACATGGCAGCAAACTGCAAAGCCCCCAAAAGGTGCGACATTTTGGGGGAAGAAGGACATCTAATGAGACAATGCACACAGAGGTCCTATGCACAGGCAACAGCAGGGGGGAATGAGACGGCAGAAGGAGGAGAGAAAGAACTCCAAGAGGAGGAGGAGGCCCAGATAGAGATTGACCCTCTGGTGAAAGAATTGTACCTAGAAAACCAGGAAAAGGAGAAGGAAGAAGAGGATCGGTTTTTAACCCACTGTGCCCAGAATTCAGAGAAAAGAGAGGTCGTTGAAACAGAAGGCCAAAGCAAGGACAGTTCAAGGGCTTCCGCGATGGAGGCAGTGAGCCCTCTGAGTAGCTGGGACAAGAGAGTGGAGGCTCAAGAGAAACAGGGGGAGGGGGGTGTGACTGAATATACACAAAAGAGAAGAGTGGACATACCTCTGGAGATGGACAGTAGTAGCATTGATCTTGTACCAGAGACACAAGACTCGGGGGGAATGGAATGGGTAGAGGTAGGGAAAAAGGCCCAAAAGAGGAAAGAGGGAGTGGAGCCTAGAGAGAAGGGTGTAGAGGGTAAAGTTGGAAAAGTATCAGGGAAAGTAACCCTAAAAGAGAAAATGGAACATTTTGAGGATGCAGTGGGAGATGTTCTATTTTGGGTGGGTATTTTCCGGAAGCAGCATGGGGGGAGTAGTGAGGAACAGATAATAGAAAGATTAGAAAAAATTATGTACCAAAGAAAACAGCTGACAAAAGAGCAATATGAAGAATTAAAAAAGGAGCATGTACAGTGGGTTAAAATAAAAGAGGCTAGGGGAGAGGTGAGGGAGAAGGAAAGAAGTGAGAGCAATAGCTCGTCCTCACAAAGTCAGATAAGCGTGAAAGGAACTAAAATACAGAGAAGTGTAAGTGGAGTAAGTGGGAATGAAAGTGAAGAAAAGGCAGGCCAAAAAGGGATTGCACAGGCAAAAGAGGCAAATTTAGCAGGAGATAGTAAGGGTAAAGTGGTTGTAATAGATACAGAAAAGAGGGAGAAAGTAAGCAGAAGTGAGAGTGAAGGAGAAGTAGGGAAGAGGACAGTTGTTGGTAAGAAAGAACCAAAAAAAAGGAGGACTCAGGAGGGGAGGTGAAAGCATCTGAACATAAGGTAATGGGGGAAAGTAGAAGTGAGAGTGGAAGTGGAGAGAATAGGGAAAGTAAAGGGGGTCAGGGACAGAGAGTAAGAGTAGTGGAAACAGAGCATATGAGGAAGTATAGGGAAGAACTTTATCTTTATCGATACCGAAGCACTATTTGCATTTCTCAATTGTGGCTTCGTCAGGGGAACTATCTCACTATATATATATATATATATATATATATATATATATATATATATATATATATATACCACAATTATTAAGGTTATGGTGGGTAAAAAAAGTGGCAAACCCTCCACAGTAAAGCATAAAGCAACTGTAAATATTACTGTATGTTCATTTGCATGTCTTAGACAGGTCTGCAAACCTATCTTTCCCCATTATCGCCCAGCACACAGCGTTTCCACTGCAGCAAGGGAGTCTGGGAAATGACATGCAAATGAGCACACAGGGCCACCTTTTGTCTCAAGCTCGTATTACACAAGCCAATCCTCAAGCTAATGCATGCTGTTTTAAACACAGCTTTTAGACAGAGGCTGGGATGAGATGCAAGGCCAGTAAACCCGCTCACAGACATGTTTCAACCTTGATGGGTATCATCAGTGTGAGGTTGGTTGCTAGTTATGCTGGGTTGAGACTAGACTAGGTATTCACCACAATTATTAAGGTTATGGTGGGTAAAAAAAGTGACAAAAATCCTCCACAGTAAAGCATAAAGCAACTGTAAATATTACTGTATGTTCATTTGCATGTCTTAGACAGGTCTGCATATTAAGGATTTTCTTATGCTTCATTTAAGAGGTGAGATTTAAAATACTTTGTGTATACTGAGTGTGAAGAAGTTCCACTGGTAAGGGGCAGTGACAGAAAAAGTTTTGAGATGAGAAAGTAGTAGAGGTGAAAGGGGTGGAAAAGAGATTATGGACAGGAGATGAGCAGGGCCATAACAAGAGATCAAAGATGAATGCTAATATGTAGGGAGGGCAGATGTATGGAGAGCCTTGATGATAAGGGGGATAATTTTATAGGTAATACAAAATCTGATGGGAAGCCACAAGAGGGGTTTAAGGAGGAAATGAGCAAGGACTCTTCTAGGAGAAAGTGAAATTATTCTTGCAGCAGAACATTAGATAGATTGCAAAAATGAAAGTTTTAAGTTATGGATGCCTGTTAGAAGAATATTATATTAATCCAGATTGGGGAGGGTAAGTGTCACGGGGGACCAGGTACTTGTATACAGACGAGACAACGAGCATTCTAAAGCTTGCCTTAAACTAGCCAGGTTACATGCTGGGTACATGCTGGGTGTAACCTGGCTAGTTTAAGGCAAGTTTAAGGCATTTCTGCAATGAATAATGAAAAACCATCGGATTAACACAGCAGGGGTCAGTTTGAATGGGACTGCCAGGGACCCCCGCTGTTAATCTGATGAGCCATTAGTAAATGCAGAAATGCCTTAAACTAGACCCAGCATGTACCTGGGTCTTTTTGGCGATTGCCACTGGTTTGTGTTAGAATAACCGTCGGCACTACAGTATTTAAAACCAGGATCATATCACTGAGCAAAGCCAAGAAGTAAAATAAATTGTAATTTATTCCGTAGAAACAGGCAAACACACATTGAATTATAGTAGGCATTTGAAAAATACACTTACTGGGGGGTTGGTATTGAAACACTGACTTACTAGTTGAAATAAAGTCTGTAAATAGTCCGTTAGTTGACCGGGACTTAGCCCAAAAGGTACTGGAGCTCAAATCAGCATGAGCCTCCAGCAGCTCCCTCACTTTCCACTCCAAATGGTACTGAAAGTCTGACTTAGGAACTTTTCTGCGTAAAGCCCTGTAGCTCTTTCCTTGCTATCTGCCCATTGCTTCTAGGCTTGGAGTCACTTAGAACTCCTAGGACTTACAGTAGGATCTTGGAAATCTTGGCAAAAACATGGAATCCCATTGAATGACAGGGGGAAAACCTGCTCTCTGGGCTGGCTGCTCACTTTTTTATAACCTTTTCAAAGTAATTCCTGCATTATTATAACCAATCCGAATTGTGGCTGCCTTCATCTCTAGCCACTCACGCACTTTGCCACGTTTTGTTAAACCTGGCACCTCTATCTTCAGCATGGCACTGGGCATGTGCGGCAAAACCGCCATCTTGCTGAGTTGTCAGGCAAAGCTCATTCAGTGCTGGGGCGCTCTGTCTAGGGAGATGACAGTTTGCCAGGTTAGCCTGTATTTCATCACAGGCCACTGGCACTTCACACAACCATCTTAATTAATGGCTTTCACACCCCTAGCCTCTTGTGCCACTTTGATATAGGGACCTAGGAGCAGTCTTGCGGCACCAAAGCCCCAGGTGGCTGGGAGATGAAAGACCCTGCCTTATGCTTCATGTATAAAGTCAAACATATTTTAAAACACTGCTGCTTAATAAAATATGAACTGGATAGGTATCAGTGGCGCTGACCACACAATAAAATATGAAATAATAAAAATGATTATACAACCAGATGGGATGAAAGGATGATCTCAGCCGGCGTGATTCAACCGTGAAAAGAGAAGAAAAAGAAATACATAGTGTAATACTGTTAAAACATAAACCAACAAACAAACAAAAATGGCAATGTTGCTGAACCACACACTGAACTAAAAATAATGAATTTAATACATATAAAAGCAACCAGTGCAATTAAGCACGAATGAACAGAATATAGGTCCCAATCGATAACCAGCTGAATTGCCCGCTTACCGAAGCCAGGATATAAAAGCGCAGTGGATACTTAAGGAGAGTATCCCGTCTCACAGTGGCTGGTACAACTCCTCAATCAACCGATCGATTCTTGGTGTTGGCCGCATGCAGAATGGAGAACGTGTTCACGCTGTGGCTGGGGCAGGAAATCACTGTCAGAAGCTTGGGCATGCGCAGTGGCGCCCGACGCTGTGTAGACTGTGCTTCCAAATCCCCTGCTTCTCGCGGTGGCGTATAGTCCAAGGCGGCAAGTTCAAAAGTGCTATGCAGACACCAAGCCTCACGGCAGGAATAGCGATGGATCACGGCAGCTGGTGGCAACTCAGGGGTATCGGGGGACCACCCAACGCATTTCGGAAGCTACTGCCTCCTTCCTCAGGGGTAAATTGAATGAAATAGTCCCTGTGTGTCCGGTTATTTAAGGGAAAAATTTAAAGGTACATAGTACCATAATAAAGTCCCGGTCATGCGCAGTAGTGCAAATTCAGTACTGCAGCTTGTATCAGCAACATCATAGATATTTAAAAGCTATAAGTTAGCAGACAATACATATACACAAATAAAAACATGTACAAACATAAAAAACATAATACAACATATTGTGATGATATAAATCCTCAATATTTACCATAAAAACATTAAAGATAGACAGCATGCAATATATGGTGACAGGTGGAAGTTGACACTAACCCAATTGATTGTCAGTATTAAATATTGGGGTCAACATGATTGGTAAGATGCATTATCTGGGTGGTGGATATTAAACTGCATAATGTTGGTGTTAGACCTACGGTGACTATATAAGTGTTTAGATAACTAGATGTATATGTTGTGAATTATGTGAAAGTGAATAAACCTAGTGTCCTAAAATGACACAATATGTGAAAATTCAATTGGCTAATGGATCATTATGTGTCAAGTGACTAGTGTAATTGCTCAATGGTGTGTACAAATATGTGACTAATAAATGTAAATGATAATGGTAAAATATATGCCATGAGAAAGTGACATGGTGTTGTGTAAGTATAGTGGTGTTTATTTATCCAACAGAAATGGCTTGAGGTCAAAATCAACATTAAGGCCTTGTGGAGCCAGTGTTCAAAGTTCGTAAATCCAAAAAGATTCACGTTTCCCCAATTGCATTGTGATGTTACCTCCACGCCAGTTTGGTGTAATGGCTTCTATAGCGGTGCATCTCAGACCCAAGGGGTTCCTGCCATGCACCTGGAGAAAATGATTCGAAACGCTGTGGGTAATCAAACCTTTTTTGATATTGTATATGTGTTCATAAAATCGGCGTTTGATGGGCCTAGTGGTCATACCCACATACTGCAGACCGCAAGGACACTCAAGGAGATAGATCACATTCGTACTATTACAATTAATTAACTGTTTTATACTATATATTTTTGTTGTAATTGTGGATTTAAACGTAACACTTCTAGTACTGAATTTGCAGGCTGTACAGGAGATACAAGGAAAGTAACCATTTATTGTTTTATTACTATAGGTCTTATGACGAATTAGAGGGCAACTGGGAGCTAATTTTTGGCCAATATTCCGGGCTTTGGTGAATATTATTTTAGGATTTAGGGGTAAAAGGTCTACCAAGTCCCTATCCTTTCTCAGAATCGGCCAATATTTGCGCAAAGTTTGTTTGATGGCTGGCGCCATCTGGTTGTACTGCGTTATAAATGGTATTTTTGTGGAAGAGAAGTCTTTATTTTTTTGTTTGTATTGGAGAAGAGTTTTCCTATCTATTTGATCTACTTCGAATATGGCTTGGTCTAATTTATTAGAAGAGTAATTTCTGTTAATGAATTTATCTTTTAAATCCTGTGCCTGCTGGTGGAAAGATTCAGTAGTTGAATTGTTACGCTTTAAACGAGTGAACTGACCTTTAGGGATTTTATTGATCCATGTAGGGTTGTGATGACTGTTGGCATGCAAATAATTGTTTGCCTGGACTTTCTTAAAGAATGTTTTGGTATGTAATTTGTCATCTTTAACATAAATAACCAAATCTAAGAATTCAATGGATGTATTACTGGAATTAAAAGTGAATTTTAAATTAAAGGGGTTGTCATTCATGTAAAGCTGAAAAAGTTCTAATTGTTGAGTGGAACCTGACCAAATAAAAATGATATCGTATATGTAGCGTCGCCAGAGTATCAGGTTTGCTCCAAAAGGACAACTTGTCCAGATGTATTGTTTTTCCCAGTTGCCCATAAATAAGTTGGCATAACTGGGAGCAAACCTGGTACCCATAGCGGTGCCACATACCAGCAAACAATAAGAATTATTCAAATTAAAATAATTATGGGTTAATATAAATTCGATGCGGGAAATTAAAAATGTTTTAAATAAATCTGTAACTGAAGAATCTAAGTCTAGGAAACTGCCAACAGCATCACAACCCTGACCATGGTCAATGACTGTATATAATGAGGTGACATCTGCTGTTACCAGATGATAGTGTGACTGCCATTGAGTGTCGTTGAGGGTCTGCAGTATGTGGGTAGTGTCCCTAAGATATGATGGAA
The DNA here is from genome assembly GCF_040206685.1 of Ascaphus truei. Taxonomy (NCBI): domain Eukaryota; kingdom Metazoa; phylum Chordata; class Amphibia; order Anura; family Ascaphidae; genus Ascaphus; species Ascaphus truei. Next base: position 240,106,187 of record NC_134483.1, read on the forward strand.
GCTGATTAACATGCGGTTGGAGATGATGGTCTATATATTGGGATAGGTGGGAGGTAAGTGATTGAATGCCAGATATTATAGGGCGACCTGGTGGATGTTGTAAATCTTTATGAATTTTCGGTATAATGTAAAATATTGGAATGATGGGGTGTGAATTATATAAAAACTCAAATTCTTGTTTTGTTAGGATCTGGTGATCAAGCCCTGTATTTAGAAATGTCAGTAATTGTTTTTGGTATGTTTCTGTGGGATTAGAGGAGAGGGGTTGGTAAGTGGACCTATCTCCAAGAATGCGCAAAGATTCCTGAATATAGAAATCCTTGTCCATAATTATCAACCCCCCTCCCTTGTCAGCGGATTTAATAACGATGGAATCATTTTCTCCAAGTGCACGCAGAATTCCCTTTTCTTCAATGGAGAGATTGTCTCGTTTAATCTTAAATTGACGACTTTGTGTTTCCAAATCGTCGGATACCATCTTTGCAAATGTATTAACAAAGGGGCCGCCGACGAATCTGGGAAAAAAGTTGAAGGATTTTTAAATTTGGAACCTGTAGCGGGTGCTGAGCTAATAGGTAAATTGGAGTTAGGGTCTAGTCTTGAAACTGCATCTTTGTTAAAATATTTTTTAAGACAAAGTTTCCTAACATATCTTTGCACGTCTACATAAAGTTTGAAGCTGTTGGGGCCTGAGACAGGGGCAAAAGAAAGACCCTTGGATAGCAATGATCTTTCTTTGGCTGTGATGGGGTATTTGCTAATATTAAAAATATTAGTGTGGTCACCTTTTAATGTTTCATGACTTTTCCTCCCCTTTCTGCCTCCTCTTTTTCCTCTAATGTATTTTTTCTCTTTCTGTCTCTTGAAGTCCCTTCTCTCCCCAGGAGATCTCTTATTGCTTCTCGTGCCTGTTGCTGCTCTTTTGTTTTCCTCCAAGATTCACCAGCTTCTCTCTGTCTGCTCTAAGCTGCACACAGTCACAGCTCTTGCATCAGCCTCTGCAACATTGTTGCAGACCTCCACATGACTCTCCTGAACAGAGTCAAAACACCAACAGGACTGAACTAACTTTAGGCAGTGCTGTGTCTTATATCACTTAGGAACAGGCACATCTCTGATGTCACTAACCGTGGACACACAGCATGTTGGCACTTCCTATGGGACATATGACACCTCACCAGGGTGTGAGGGCAAACCTCCATGATGACTACTGGCAATCCTGCATACTTACCAGGTTTACTGCCAGCATGAGAAAGAGATATGTACACCAATTTTACACATGGCTACATATATATATATATATATATATATATATATATCAGAACCGGCAGAAAAATTACTAAATACCGCAAATTTTGTCATGCTTTTTTCAAGTCTGATATTAATTGGAAAGAGATAAAACAAAATAATCACTTGCTCCAGGCTGGAAGTTAGCCCTACACTGGCGACACACTTTATTTGAGCTCGGCTAGTACCACGAATTCGGGTATACCCGGGTGTATTGAGGTTTGTGACTGTTTTCTGCCCGAGTGCATTGAGGTATTTTCCAGGCAGGGATTGAAGCATTTTATTCCTGCTGGCTGCAATACTGCACAGTATATATATATATATACTGCATTACAATTCATGAATTTATGCCACCTGGTAGACACGCGAAGCATTGCAGCCTATTAAATCCTAATCATTATCATTTAACAGATCAGCCGCCCGTCAGCCAGGCATGAACCCAGGCTGGGAAGGCAAATGCAACGGGGCTTGTCAGAGGTGAGGAGCGGCGCATTCCAGGTATCTGCCAGGTACATACTGGGTATTTGCTCGAATAAAGTGTGTCGGTGCAGTATCTTTCCTATTTATACAATAGCTAATATATTGGCTATTATATACTGTACATATGAAAGATAATCTAAACTAGAAATAGATGCTAAAATATTAACTGTGATGGTGAAGGGGTACCCAGGCCAGTAAATAAAGGTATTTGACCCAGCTGGCAGAAACACTGTGTTTTGTGATAAAACTGTATATGTTTGTCTTATTATTCCAGGAGTGTTAAGCAGCGGACATTTCCCTGCTTCAGCACAGACCAGAATGGTAAGACAGGGCAGGGAAATGAATTACCTTTGAGGTCCCCCAGTATATGTCTGTGAACCCCAGAACCAGGGGGGGTTCAGAGTAAAGTCATTTTTAAGATTGTGTATAACTGTGGCAGTATTTTCGTGTAAGCGTGTGATAGGAAAAATGGTTTTAAAACCCAGTAGCTAACAGCATAGCAGGAGGATTTTTGCTAACTTAAGCTAGGAAGCTCCTAGCGCCGTGAGATTTACTGTGAGCTCTGTTAGGGTAAAATCGGGAACTATCATGTCGCGCAATTTTTATAGAGTTATATAAAAAATAAATGAATTTAAGTCCCCCTATTTTAATTTTACCAACGTGTTAGGCATATGAGGATTTTCATCTAACACGCCAGAGACAGAGTGGCTTCTCCAAGCTTCAAAGGCAGTCCAGGATATTGGAGTGTTAAACATTTTTGTAGCAACAGCTTCAAAGGCGATGCAGGATATGGAGGTGTTAAATCTTTTGTTAGCAAGGAAGAGATTTTCAAAGCCACCCAGTCACATGGCTGCTCTGTCCAGACTGAGCGGCGGCAGGTAGAGGGGATGGGCCTAATATGCTTAGCGGCCAAGGTGCAAAGTTGGCACATAACCAGAGCAGACTGAGAAGCCCCTCTGCCAGGTTTACAAAGTAGTGGCAAGTCCATGATAGGGTTAAGGAATTATTCCCACGGAATAGATTGGCTGCATGGGTTAAGAATAGGCCTGCTAAGTGCATAAAAAACTCTGCAAACCATGGGGAAGGAGTTCCATCATGTAACGATTCGTCATGCAGTGAAAGATTCATCCTGTAACCACACTTAACAGCGTAACTAGTAAGTGTATTTTTTGTTGTAACTGTAAATCAAGCTGTATATGTTCATTCTGTAAAAAAAATTACAAATTATTTTATCTCTTGCTTTGCTCAATTGAAAGATCCGGGAATTTTGGTGTTAAAAGCATTTGTCTCCTGTGGCATTAACTATAAAACATTACAGTACATATTAACCCCTTATTAGGCCAAGTGGTCAGCTAGTCATAGGGTTCCATGACTAGCTGACAAATACTGTAATATAAATGGGTTAATGCACACATTAAATAGCCAAGGGAGTATGTCGTGTATTTTAAATGACTAATAAAGCATTGCTAAGGAAAACAAAGGGTTAACCCCTATTATCCCACATGAGTTGCCAAACCAGTCTCCTCAGGGCAAATACCCCATAATCCATCACACCTACCCCTACCACTATGTAGCTAATATGACTTTTGGTCATTCAAAATACAATAACATTAAAAGTCTTTAAAAAATGAAGAATAACAATAATGTAAAAAATACATTACATAAGACAAACATATATTTACAACATAAAGCCATTGATTGTCACTGTGGCTACCCAGGCCCTCTTAATGGTGACCTAGATAGCCACATTTGCAATTAATTTTGACCAGTAATAAAAATTGGGTTACTTACCTCACCCGAGAAGAAGGCCAAATTTATTTCCAGTGCTGAAGCCCCCAGAAACAAATCCAATAAAGGGCTGATGCCCAATCCTAAAAAAACAATTCAAATAAATACAAGACCCGTTGGCCAGCATTAAATGCCCCACACCAAACCATAGGACCCATGGCTTATTTATAATACACTGGCATCCTTCATCTCTGATATTAACTCTGTTTTAACTGAGTGATGAATTTAGGCCTTTGTGTTGTGTTTGGGAATTACTTAAAGTCAATTGATACAATACTTAAAATAGCCTCTGTCTCTGAATGGGAGTAATACAACCTTTATGTATCACCTAAATAACATCAAGTTATATCCCTGTGTTAACTTGAACATCTCTCTCTCTCTCGCCCTCTCGCCCTCTCTCTCTCTCTCTCTCCCTCTCCCTCTCTCCCTCTCTTCTTATATTTTCCTACCTCTCTCTTTCCCCATCTCTTTCTCCTGCCTCTCTGTCTCTCTCTTCCAGCATGACCCATATTTCAGGGTCTGGGCGAACTTGCATATATTGTTTAACAAAAACCACACAGGCGAATATTCATCGACTGTGCAAATATTAACAAAATACTTCTGGAGCAAATATTGTTACATTTTCCTCATCTCTAGCGTTTCTAGGAGCAATAGCTGAAAATATCATTCACCTCTCATGATTCCACCCTTCAGCTAAGATGGTGCATTACATGCTGAAAAATTGTCTACACTACTTGACTGGAGTAGAAAGCATGAGTCTACTTATTTATTGGTTTATAGCACATATTTTTGGTTGACTTACATGTGGTAATGAAACATCAGAGTTGTATCTTTCTAGGTGACTGTCTTAGTAGGAATTAGAATACAGACCTGTAATCTGCATTAATAGAACAGGTTTTCCTATAGTTTAATGTGGGGACCACTTATTGACCATAGACTCTGATTTTTTATATATATATATATATATATTATATATTGTGATGTCCACACCACGTTGCAGTCTCTTTCATCCAGATCAAAGGCAGGGAAACGTAGTATTGATGCACAGGAGGGTTTATTTGCCAGGTACAAAGCAGGAACAGGGTTAACTTTTAAGAAAATAGAAACAAAAACCTAACTCTTTTCAGAGTTCTGACTAATACAGCTTAGTCCCTAACTAACAGTGGGGGAAACCTAAGGTCTTTCCCCACTTTAGACACTGTACCTGCAGCTTCCCTTTGCAGTATCTCACAGGGCTGTCTGTGTGTGTGCCTTCAGACCAGCACAGCAGCAGCACAGGAAGCTGTCTGTGCTGCCTTTTAACCTTGAATCTCATTAATTAGGGTTCAGGTGAGAGTGAAGGGAACACACCCTGGAAGGTGCTGGGTCCTATGTACCTCCCCTCAAACACCTTTTGCTTCAATATATCACATATCCCCCCCCATTGCTCAATCGTTATCGGGTGAGCACTTGAAAATAGGGAGGTGTATACTCGGGACAATGCATCAGCATTTCCATGTTTGGAGCCTGGCCTGTGTTCAACTGTGAACTGGAACCCCTGGAGACTCAAAAATCAGCGAGTTACCCGAGCATTCTTTTCCTTATTTTGTTGCATGTACTTTAAGGGTGCATGGTCGGTTATTAGGGTAAATTTTCTCCCAAATAAATAATATTTTAGAGTCTCTAACGCCCATTTGATGGCCAAGCCCTCTTTCTCAACTACGGCATATCTCTTCTCGTGGACAGTTAGCTTTCGGCTGATATATATGATGGGGTGTTCCTCCGTTCCGACTCTTTGTGACAGGACCGCTCCTATCCCTACATCGGAAGCGTCACACTGAACCTGAAATTCCCTGGTGAAGTCTGGGGTGATCAGGACGGGATGAGCACATAAGGCATCTTTTAGGCTTTGGAAAGCTTTCTCCGCCTGGTCAGACCACTTCACCATGACTGAACTCTTCCCTTTCGTTAGGTCGGAGAGAGGGGTTGAGAGGGTGGCAAAGTCTGGTATAAAGCGACGGTAGTAACTGGCCAGGCCGAGGAAGGCTTTAACCTGTTTCTTAGTTACTGGTCTCGGCCACTCCCTGATTGTCTTCAGCTTTGCCACCTGTGGTTTCACAAGCCCTCTACCAACCGTATACACTAAGTACTTGGTCTCTTCTAAACCGATGGCACACTTAGCAGGGTTTGGCGTCAGACCCGCTTCTTCCAGGGAGTCTAAAACTGCCTGTACTTTTTTTAGGTGAGATTCCCAGTCATTACTGTGAATGATCACATCATCCAGGTAGCTCGCGGCATAGTCTGTATGGGACTTCAAAACCCGATCCATCAATCTCTGAAAGGTTGCTGGAGCCCCATGTAGACCGAAGGGTAGGACCTTATATTGGTATAGCCCGCCTGGTGTGGAAAATGCAGTTTTTTCTTTAGCCGCCTCTGTTAGAGGTACCTGCCAATACCCCTTAGTCAGATCAAGGGTAGTTAAGTATCGGGCATCACCTACCCTGTCTATCAGTTCATCTACCCGTGGCATAGGGTATGTATCAAATTTGGAGACTGCATTTAGTTTCCTAAAATCATTACAGAACCTGATCGAGCCATCCGGTTTCGGAACCAACACGATAGGGCTCGACCAGTTACTGAATGACTCCTCGATTACGTCGAGGTCCAACATTTTCTGTACCTCCTCTTTAACGGCCTGTCGCCTAGCCTCAGGTAGTCTATAGGGTTTAAGATGTATGACCTTCCCAGGTTCTGTATGGATGTTATGCTCAATAACCGAGGTTCTCCCGGGTACAGGGGAGAAAACTCGGGCATTGAGCACAAGAAACTCCTTTACCTCCTGTTTCTGAGGGCCAGACAAGGTGTCAGCAACTTTCACTTCAGGAACAGAAGGTTTCCTAGATGGTACAGTCCGAACTACAGTAACCAACGCTTCCCTCTCTTTCCAGGGCTTTAGGAGATTCACATGATACACTGGCGACACACTTTATTCGAGCTTGGCTAGTCCCACGAATTCGGGTATACCCGGTTGTATTGAGGTTTGTGACTGTTTTCTGCCCGAGTGCATTGAGTTATTTTCCAAGCAGGGATTGAAGCATTTTATTCCCGCTGGCTGCAATACTGCACAGTATATATATATATACTGCATTACAATTCATGAATTTATGCCATCTGGTAGACACGCGAAGCATTGCAGCCTATTAAATCCTAATCATTATCATTTAACAGATCAGCCGCCCATCAGCCAGGCATGAACCCAGGCTGGGAAGGCAAATGCAACGGGGCTTGTCAGAGGTGAGGAGTGGCGCATTCCAGGTATCTGCCAGGTACATACCGGGTATTTGCTCGAATAAAGTGTGTCGGTGCAGTACAACTGTTCTGGCTTCCTCCTCCCGGGCTGACTAACTCTATAATTGACCTCTCCTACTCTTTCTAGGACTTCGTAGGGTCCTCGCCAGGTGGCCAAAAATGTACATTCTACTGTAGGTACCAGCACTAACACCTTATCTCCCGGCCCAAACACCCTAAGTCTGGCATTCCGGTTATAAGTGTTCTGCTGTGAACTCTGGGCTTGCTGCATGTGTTGTCACACAATCTGCAACACTGCGGCAATGCGATCCTGCATCTGGGAAATATGCTCGATTATGCTACGGTGGGGTGTTGACTCTGTTTCCCAGGTCTCTTTGAGCATATCCAGTATACCTCGTGGATGTCTCCCATACAACAACTCAAAAGGGGAGTAACCTGTAGATGCCTGAGGGACTTCTCTTACGGCAAACAATAAATACGGCAAAATATAATCCCAGTTTTTACCATCTCGGTCTACGGCCTTCCGCGACATATGTTTAAGAGTCTTGTTAAACCGCTCCACTAGACCGTCGGTTTGCGGGTGATAGACCGAGGTGTGTAAATGTTTGATATTCAACAACCTGCATAGCTCTTTCGTAACCCGGGACATAAAAGGGGTTCCTTGGTCTGTTAATATTTCCTTGGGGATCCCGACCCGAGTAAACAACAACATTAATTCTTTGGCTATGCCTTTAGCGGATGTATTCTGGAGGGGAACCGCTTCCGGATATCTTGTGGCATAGTCTACAATGACTAGAATGTGTTGATGGCCCCGTGCTGACTTTGGTAATGGGCCTACCAGATCCATTCCGATACGTTCAAAAGGAACTTCAATAATAGGCAAGGGTACTAACGGACTACGGAACGATTTTACTGGTGAGGTCATTTGACACTCTGGACATGTCTCACAATAATGTTCTACGTCTTTGTGTAGACCCGGCCAATAAAATCGTGCCTTTATTCTATCAGTGGTTTTCTTTACCCCTAGGTGTCCTCCCAGGACATGGCTATGGGCCAGGTCCATTACCTGACTTCTAAAGGGCTTTGGCACCAGTAACTGCTCTAACCGGTCAGGGTCATCTCTTTCTACCCTATACACCAAGTCATTGTTGTAGATAAAGTAGGGTGGTGATGGCGTAACCTCAGGATTAACTGGTACCCCATTTATGCTCACTATTGTGGCTTTGGCGTTTACTAGCGTCAAATCATCTAGTTGGGCAGAGGCAAACTTTACGGGAGCAACCTGTAAATCCTGAAAATCTAGTTCTGGAGTGTCCTCAACCTCAGGTTCTTCACCTGCCATAACCTCTAACACTGAACCAAGGTCTACTGGATCGGGAACCTCAGACCTCAAGGGCACATCCTGAACACAATCAGACTTCCTTTCCCACCGTTCCCAAAACCATGGGAAATCCTGGCCCACTAGTACCTCATACATCAGATTCGGCACTACTCCGACCTGATGATGTACTGGGCCGATGGGGTTTTCTATGAACACTCGTGCAGCCGGGTAAGTGTGATCATCCCCATGGATACAGGTTACTTGTAAGGAGACCCCTGGTAGAATCCAAAACTGGGCAAGATGTGCAGCGACCAACGTAACTGCACTACCAGTGTCGAGCATTGCACTTACAGGTATCCCATCTATTTTGACTTCACACATCCTATTCCTCTCTAAATGACCTTTCTCTATCACAGTCTGTTTAACAGCAGGAACCCCGCCCCAAAAATACCCCACAGAAATGTCACATTGCATTCGGTCAAGGTTCATAGGGCAAACTGCTGCCACATGTCCAAGTTCATGACATTTGTAGCACTCAGTGTACTTCCCAAAACTGGGTCGGGGTTTTTTCTCCAGTCTATTGGAAGGAGTGGGGCTAGAGTCCCTTCTATGGGCCGTGGGATTTCCATCTCCTTTATGAGAGTCTATGAGTCCCTGTGGGCCACTAGGCCGAGGAACAGTCTTACCGGACCTCCTGATGTGCGGGGACGTGCGACCGGGAAACTCGTCGGGACTTATATTCCGGGCCATCTACTCGGCAACAAAGTGGCGTTCCACTAAAGCGACCAACTGCTCTGCGCTTTGGGGGTCATTCTGGCTGACCCACTTCTGGACGGTGCGAGGAAGACCCTGCAGGAACCGGTCTATGACGACCCTTTCGACGACGGCGGCGGCTGTACATTCGTCAGGCTGGAGCCATTTCCGCACCGAGTGGATGAGGTCATAGATTTGGGAGCGGGGAGCCTTTTCTGCATCGTAACGCCAGGAGTGGAACCGCTGGGCCCGAACTGCGACAGTGACACCTAGCCGTGCCATAATCTCAGCCTTCAAGGTTTCATAGTTTTCCGCCTGCTCTGGCTCCAAGTCATAATAGGCCTTCTGCGAGTCCCCCACCAGGAAAGGAGCAATTATTCTAGCCCACTGCTCAACTGGCCACCCTTCGCGTGCTGTGGTGCGCTCGAAAATAGACAGGTACGCCTCAACGTCATCGTCCATCGTCATCTTCTTAATAAGGTGCGATTTTACCTGGTGAGCGACCTGTGGGGCCACGCTAGCCTGGGCGGTAATTTTCTCCCCCAAGACTCGGAGCTCCTGGTGTAGGCGAAGTTGCGCCTCGTGTTGTTCATCTTTTAGCGTCTGGGGACAGCGCCATCTGCTGTACTAACGCCGCAGTACTTTCTGTTTGTAACTTTGTAATCTGTTGTAAGCTCTCATTATGGGATGTTGACATCTCCTGCAAACCCCACAACAGAATAGCAGCATTTTCTGTTTGCTTGTACTGGAGCGAGGACAGAAACGCCTCCATTTTCCACTTTCACTGCCTTGTGGACTGCCCGCATTAAACTCCACCAATTGTGATGTCCACACCACGTTGCAGTCTCTTTCATCCAGATCAAAGGCAGGGAAACGTAGTATTGATGCACAGGAGGGTTTATTTGCCAGGTACAAAGCAGGAACAGGGTTAACTTGTAAGAAAATAGAAACAAAAACCTAACTCTTTTCAGAGTTCTGACTAATACAGCTTAGTCCCTAACTAACAGTGGGGGAAACCTAAGGTCTCTCCCCACTTTAGACACTGTACCTGCAGCTTCCCTTTGCAGTATCTCACAGGGCTGTCTGTGTGTGTGCCTTCAGACCAGCACAGCAGCAGCACAAGAAGCTGTCTGTGCTGCCTTTTAACCTTGAAGCTCATTAATTAGGGTTCAGGTGAGAGTGAAGGGAACACACCCTGGAAGGTGCTGGGTCCTATGTACCTCCCCTCAAACACCTTTTGCTTCAATATATCACAATATATATATATATATATAACAAACTGTGAGCGCACAATTCTGTAAACAAATGTTACAATTTAATGAATAAAATGCAAATAATAAATGACCATGAATGTAACAGAATTACACGAATCAAATAATTATAATAATAAGTAAAAATATATATATAAAAAATGATGGAGCTTGAAAAGCTACAACAATAGATATTATGGAAACCCTGAGGGACAAATAGTCAATGAGAGTCCTGTGAGTAATTGGTGCCTTGAACAGTCCTCCTTTAAGGAATAGAGTGCATAGCTCCAAATTCAATGATAATAAACACTCCCCTAGCAGTAGCCCTGATATATACTGAACAGGAATCACGCTGTCTGCGCGCCTGTCAGCTAGAAGCCTTGCATCTTAGGGTTATAGGAACCAATGTTGTTTAGCATTTAAGGGAGTACCTGTACGGTTGGCGTCGGGACCCGCGTGTCTCACAAGAACACTTCCGCAGTGTTCAAAGGGTAGGTTTTCCCAGCTCGACCAGAAACAGTCAGCCAAAAAAAATGTGGCGATGAAGATTGAATCAGCACAAATACCGCAGCTGCAGCCCGATGATCAACCTGTACCAGAATGATGGGAAGAAAAAAGTATGGAGAAGGTTTGGAACGGCTCATGATCGGAAGCATACCACATCATCTGTAAAACACGGTGGAGGCAGTGTGATGGCATGGGCATGCATGGCTTATAATGGCACTGGGTCACTAGTGTTTATTGATGATGTGACATAAGACAGAAGCAGCCAGATGAATTCTGAAGTGTATAGGGATATATTGTATGCTCAGATTCAGCCAAATTCAGCAAAGTTGATTGGACGGCGCTTCATTTTACAGATGGACAATGACCCAAAACATACTGCGAATGCAACCCAGGAGTTTTTTAAGGCAAAGAGGTGGAATATTCTGCAATGGCCGAGTCAATCACCTGATCTCAACCCGATCGAGCATGCATTTCACTTGCTGAAGATAAAACTTAAGGCAGAAAGACCCACGAACAAACAACAAGTGAAGACAGCTGCAGTAAAGGCCTGGCAAAGCATCACAAAGGAGGAAACCCAGCGTTCGGTGATGTCCATGCATTCCAGACTTCAAGCAGTCATTGCCTGCAAAGGATTCTCGACAAAGTATTAAAAATGAACATTTTATTTATGATTGTGTTAATTTGTCCAATTACATTTGAGCCCCTGACATAAGGGTACTGTGTATGAAAATGGTTGCAATTCCTAAACGTTTCATACGATATTTTTGTTCAACCACTTGAATTAAAGCTGAAAGTCTGCACTTCTATTGCATCTCGGTTGTTTCATTTCAAATCCATTGTGGTGGCGTACAGAGCCAAAATTCCTCATTTGTATGTGTAAAATGGAAATTTTTAACTTGCTTAGTTTCTTGTAAATTTAGTTTACACATTTTACAACGTAAACATTTGAAGAATCCTTTGACATTTAGGAATGAATGCGATCTATTTTCCATATTAAACTTTAAACAGCTGGATGCAATGGATTTTTTAAGTGAATCTGATTTTGTAAATACCACTCTTGGTATAGGTGGAAGGTGTGAATGCAGCATAGGGTCACGGAGAACTGAGTGCCAATGTTTGTTCAAAACTTGTCTTATTTTTGCTGATAAGGGTTTATACTGGGTTATAAATGGTACATCCACAGTATCTTATTCGGATATAAAGATCCTATTTTTGATCTTTTTATCCCCTTTAAGTAGATCTTTTCTGTTTAGTTTCTTAATTTTAGAATAGGCATCTTCCAACATGTTATCACTATATGATTTTGTTTTGAATGTATCTATTAAAATAGAGGCCTGTTGTTCAAAGACAGTTTCTTCTGAACAATTGCGTTTCATACGCCTTAGTTCTCCGAATGGGATATTATCCAACCACTTTTTGTAGTGGTTGCTTTCTGCTTCAATATAATTTAAACAGTTTGTTGGTTTATGATGAGTTTTAGTATAAATAGAAGCATCTTTAATATAGATTAGTTAATCCAGAAATTCCAGTTCAAGTTTATTGAATTTACTAGTGAATTTTAAATTTTACGAATTTAAATTAATGTGCTCTAAAAATATTTGTAATGTGTTGTGATCTCCACGCCAAATAATAATAATGTCATCTATGTACCGTTTGTAGAGCCCCAGATTTGCGTCAAACCCGTTGTTGGCCCAGATGTTCTCCTCCTCCCATAGGCCCATCAACAAATTTGCCTAGCTGTGCGCAAATCTGATGCCCATTGCGGTACCTGTGATTTGTAAATACATTTCTTCGTTAAACCAAAAGAAATTGTGTGTGAGTGAAATGAATACTCTTAACAATAAAATCTATAAGTGCTGGTGAAAGTGTTTTATCTAATTCCAAAAAGTGTCGTGCAGCCTTACAACCCTGATCGTGACTAATAACTGTGTATAAAGATGTGATATCACATGTGAGTAATATATGATCATCTGACCAGGTGATATGTTCTAATAAATTATGTGTGTGGTGTCCCTTAAATGTGATGGAAGTGCTTGAATTGGTTTCTGGAGAAAGTGATCTATATATGCAGAAAGATTGGAGGTTATGGATTGAACCCCCGAGATGATCGGTCTCCCGGGGGGTGAGGGGGGGGGGTTTAATGGCATCTTTATGAAATATGAACAAATAATAAAATACTGGTAATGTTGGTTTGTCTACAAAAATAAAATCGAATTCATCTCTAGTAATAATATTTTTCTTAAATCCTATTGTCAGATGATTCTCCATTTCCAACAGAAAACTATCTGTGGGATTTTTAGCAAGTTTCAAATATATGTCTCTATCATTAAGCAATCTTATGGATTCTTGAATATAGCTATCTTTATCAAGGCCAACAACGCCTCCTTCCTTATCTGCAGCTTTTATAACTATAGTAGTGTCAGATTTAAGGGATTTGATCGCTTTAAATTGATTTGCATTCAAATTGGGTTTAATTAATTTGTTTGCCTACTCTAGTTTTTCTAAATCTTCCCTGACAAGTTCTCAAATAGTTCAAGACAACCACCTTTTATATAACTTGTGTAAAATAATGATTTTTTTCTTGAAGGGAGTATGTGAGCTAAGTCAGAGAAGAGGGGAAGGGAAACACAAAATGATTGTGCCCCTAAAGAAATTCACTAAACTGCACACTACTAAGTGTAAAAAATAATAACTTTTAATAAATTTACTTAAAACATATATTACCAAAGAGTTGTGTAACGTGGATTAAAAATGAATTAAATCAACAATAGCGAGCATCTATGTCATCAAATAGATATAATTTTACTATCCCAATTAACCAGCTGATGATGGTGGGATATAGAAGGCATATGATGCTATAAGTCAGGGTGTTACCCCCTCTGGATCAGCTGCCAGACCAGATGGTGAATGTATAAAAGTCAGCGCGGACAAATAGATAGTAATGAATAAATATCCAATCCTCCTAGTGTACTATATTATAAAACACCTCAGTGAGTTACTTGTCAGTTTAATGAGGTGCATGTAGTGTGAGTCAAGAAACTGACACAGCAACAATGATGATGAATTCACAGCATATAGACATTTCTAGTCTCATCTTGCCAGCTGGACATATCCATGCCACTGGTGAGATAGCCAGCCATGGTATGTATGAGAGGTGGATCCACTCCCTAGAAGGGGCTAACCAGAGTACCCCCGAAAAATACACTGAGAAACAACAGGGGAGGGATAGGGAGTGATCACAGAACCATACTAATTGAATAGTTATATAAATAAATCAGGTAATCGAATTGTGGGTGCAAACTGTGAACTGAAAAGTGAATCAGAGAAGAGGGGAAGGGAAACACAAAATGATTGTGCCCCTAAAGAAATTCACTAAACTGCACACCACTAAGTGTAAAAAATAATAACTTTTAATAAATTTACTTAAAACATATATTACCAAAGAGTTGTGTAACGTGGATTAAAAATGAATTAAATCAACAATAGCGAACATCTATGTCATCAAATAGATATCATTTTAGTATCCCAATTAACCAGCTGATGATGGTGGGATATAGAAGGCATATGATGCTATAAGTCAGGGTGTTACCCCCTCTGGATCAGCTGCCAGACCAGATGGTGAATGTATAAAAGTCAGCGCGGACAAATAGATAGTAATGGATAAATATCCAATCCTCCTAGTGTAGTACTATATTATAAAACACCTCAGTGAGTAGCTTGTCAGTTTAATGCGGTGCATGTACTGTGAGTGAAGAAACTGACACTCACAGCAACAATGATGGTGAATTCACAGCATATACTCTGTGAAGACACATATAGCACATAGGTAGGAGGGATAACAACAGACCTCACTTTAAGATTCTTTGAGTAATTTTTCAAGGGCATAAAAATAATCAGATCATTTATCTTCCTCTATTATTGGAGTTTCTAACAGATTTTCATCATCAAATATATTTACAGGATTGATACTCATCATCGCCCTTATATTAAAAATACTCGACTGATATGCTTCCATATCTAGCTTCTTCCCATAGAGCGGATGCTGCAAACTAATATAGTTTAAGAATATATTCTATTGAATATCAGGTGTGCAGAACAGTCAAAGGAGGAAAATCTAAACAATACTGCCCCAATGCCGGTTTTAACACAAAAAACAAAATATAAATAATTTTCTATAGCACCCGGCGCATGGTTACAAATATAATGATAAAAGCATGGATCAATTAATATGAGGTTAAATGAGAAAAAATAAGAGAGACCTCAATTTCTCCACAAGTTAATAAATGGTAACGTGTTATAAGTTGTTACTTACACCTGAAAGTATATAATCCCTAAACGTATATACTGAAAGATGATTAGACAGATATAAATAGAACACAATGGGCCTTATTCAGAGAGCGTCGATAAGGCCCTTATCGAGCACTTATCGACCAAAATGGGCACCCGTATTCAGATAGGCTCGATAAGTGCTCGATAACGGCGTTTATCGACTACTTTTTTTTTGCTTTCTGAAACTCGCTGTCTGAGCAGCGATCAGCCCCTTATCGACCATTTTCGGATGGTTGATAAACTCGCGCAATTCAGAGAGCCGCGAGTCAGTGATCGCTGCCTCTCGCTTGTCAAAAACGCGATTTTATCTCCAAAAACAATCCACCACAAAAAAGTTGGCAGATAGGTGGTGAGACGGGTCGATGAGCTGCGATATGTGTTGACTTAATAAATAAAATAAATCAATTTTTCCTGCATCTGATGAATGGCTTCAGATGGCATTCATTAATACCAGGCTTTTATTTTCCCAGCATGCATCAGATTTATGGAAAATGGATTGTCATGCCACTTTGTACATTTATGTGTGTGTGTGTATGACATTATCCTTATTTTTGTTTGATCCTTTCAAATGCTGTGACCACCTGAGTGGCAGCAGTCACACGTTGCCATGTTGTATTATTTCTGTTTGTGAAGTCCTAAAACTTTTTGGAATGTGTGTTGTTTTTGTGTGTTTTTTTTGTCATGTTTATTGTAGACTTATGAGCGTCATTTGTGGGTGTTATTTTCATTTGTTAATGATTACCAGGTATTATGTCCACGTGTGTTAATAGCTTTTAGCTGTTGCTAATGTTGTTCACCTCTTCATTACGTGTATGGTGCCTCAAATCTGTATTCAGTATTAATGAGCAGCTAATGTTGGTTCATGTAGCTCATATACTGATATACATATAAGCAGGCGTTGTTTTTCACATTGTGAGCTGCTGTTATGAAGGGCAATATTCCTGCAATGAATCCCTAAGGATGATGAAGGCCTTATTTCACTGATTTTTTATATGTTTTCAATAATGATTACATTTGATGGTCAACATAATGTAATGATTACACTATGTTTTTCAATTGTGTTGATGCTAGCTTTACATGCTACCTCACACAATCTTCATCATGCTCTCTGTGAATTCAGCTGTGTTATGTCTGCAGCAATCCAGCATTTGTAACATATTGGAGATGTTCCTGATCTAACATTGCTACAGACAGTGCATGTTTCTACTGTGTAATCCGTTCACAATAATAAGGTGTTACACAATATGCTATGTATTAAATAGCGATCAAAACATAACAAATACATTTTTAATATATACATCAATTTGTATGTTATACTTAATTTGTCATGTGAAATTAATTGTTAATTAATGATATCCAACAGGTATCATTGTGTTAATTAATGATTTTCATTAACACCTCCTGTGATTAGTAGTCATGTGACGTTATTACAACTACATTTAAAGGAAGCTAATGACACACTTCCTTCCAGCTAGAGATGGCGGGTTACGATACTGACAGTGATGTTTGGTTTTTCATGCGTGCACATCCACATTTGGATTTAGGAGACACAGGAGAGAGAGGGGGAGAGGGGAGGAAGAGAGAGAGGGGGTAGGGAGAGGGGAGGAAGAGAGAGAGGGGGTAGGGAGAGGGGAGGAAGAGAGAGAGGGGGTAGGGAGAGGAGAGGGGGTAGGGAGAGGGGAGGAAGAGAGACAGGGGTTGGGGAGAGCGTTCCCCGACAACGTATTTTTCGTGATCGTACATATTTGGAGGGGCTGAGCGAGGCAGAAATAATTACTCATTATCGTTTGAGTTCATCAGCAATATTGGCTCTTTATGCAGACTTAAGAGCAGATTTAGAGCCGTTAACAGACAGAGTTCATGCAGTACCTGGTCTTGTTAAAATGCTGATCTCATTACATTTTCTTGCTTCGGCGTCTTTTCAGTCAACTGTGGCCATAGTAGGTGGGGTGTCGCAGCCATCAATGTCGCGTGCCCTTACCCAGTTTCTATGTGCACTGAATAGACGTGCTAGGAATTATATACATTTTCCTAGTGAGCACACAGAGTGGTTGGAACTAAAGAAGGCTTTTTATAGCATAGCTGGTCTACCATGCGTGATGGGTGCAATTGATTGCACACTTGTTGCTCTGCTCGCACCTGGTGAAATGGAGTATGTGTACCATAATAGGAAACACTTTCACTCCATTAATGTGCAGGTTGTATGCGATGCTAACATGAAAATTCTGAATGTGGTAGCCAGATTTCCTGGTTCCAGCCACGACTCATATATTATGCAACATTCATCAGTCTACCATGCATTTGAGGCTGGTATTTATGGTCATGGTTGGCTGGTGGGTGAGTAAATATTTATAGAAGACTCGTGTGTTGAACGGTTTTTGTAAGTATGTGTTGTGGACACATAATGAATTCATACATTTTTGGAATGTTCCATTTCTTATACTGTATGAAAGTAGATATGTAACGTTTTTAAATGGTTCAATGTTATGTTAACAAATATCATACCATAAATGTCAGTTCGTACAGTGAGATATAGACATTAAATTGACTATGGCAACATTATGTGTTACATTATGTGAAGCGTTGCTGCAGGCATTAGAATTTGAATGCATTTGGTATGATCATGTCTGTTAGTAACATCACACATCCTTCTATCCTTGAAAGTTTGCTAATGTATGTACTAAATACATACTGTATATGCATGTTATCTTGACCTTACAATTCTTGTTACATATTTAACATGTAATACAACCACATTGTGTGTCTAATGTATGTGTTGATGTTATACAATATGTACATGTCTGTCAGGCAATAGTTATAATAATTCTGAAGCTTTTGTTGTGCCACTGTATTATAGGTGATTCGGGATATGGTATTCGAACGTGGCTCCTAACCCCACTGCTTAACCCACAATCCCCTGCCGAGGAGCGTTATAATGCGGCACACATATCCACTCGCTCAGTTATTGAGAGGACGTTTGGACTGTTAAAAAGTCGTTTCAGATGTCTTGATAAATCTGGTGGTGTCCTACAGTACAAGCCTCAAAAGGTCGCTGACATAGTGATGAGTTGTTGCATTCTGCATAACATTGCATTAAGTAACAATATAACAGGCGACATACGTGAGGGTCTCGATGATGAACCTCCTGTACATGCAGCAGGGGATCATGAGCAGACTGCCAGTGGGGTGGAGACACGGCGTAAAGTGATTTCCACATATTTTTCAGGTCATTAACATTGAAAATGTTAAAAGTTTTGTATAGTGTGTCATGTTGTTGCATGTCATATTAATGTTTTTTTATTTACAACTACCATAGGATAGTGTTGGCTGAACACATTAGGTATCCAAGTTATGCGGTGTGTACGTGGCCACATGTGTATGGTATGTAAATGTCAGTCTTATTTTGTTGCTCTTTCAGATAAGTACTAAAATACTACAATGTCACAGGTGGACATGATGCATACATGTTGTACATGTTCATTCATGTATGAAACTAGTGATTTATTATGTAATTATGCTAATTTATGCATTATTAACACATCATCTTTAATAAACTATTAACAAAGTGAACATGTACAACATAATATGTATGATTATATGTGTCCTAACTTCTTCAGATTATATGTAATACAGACTACAATAGGCCATGAGACTTAATCATGAAATTACACCTGTCAACGTTGACATTTTTGATTTTACAATTACAAGGATCATTCTGTAATAAAGTTCATTGAATATGTATTCATAATGTGTTTCTACACAAATCTACATGTTGTTATAAACACACTTATGTGCCATTTGATTACTTTTACCATGCATATCTATATATGTAATCATGAATATTAACAAATCTATGTATTCATTATGTAATGCTTTTAATGGTTAATTATTTTCTTGGAATATGCTACACCAACATTGGAATATAATTGTGGCTACAGGCAAGGTATTCATCATAAAATTGTGCACATATCAGTATACACATACACACTTCATAATATAATGGCATTTATGTACGGTTTCTGTGTGTCTTCGTTGAACAAAATAAATTGTCACACGTGCATGAACCACCCACATGTAGCCTTTATAAAGTAGTGTTGTTTAACTTAAATGCATAATATCTAATGAAGCTTTCACATTCATTAAGCAAACTAACTAAATGTTTTCGGCATCCTTTTGCAATATTCTATTCTCCTTTGATGCTTCTCCCTGTCAAACGGTTTTCTCTGAAATGACATAACATTAAGAAACTGTTAATATCATGATATAGTACTTATGTATTCATTGATGCGTGCGTTTTTTCAATGATAATGTTTTCCTGTATGTGTTGTTAAAAAATATGCATTCTGGCATGTATCCACAACTATGTCTCATGTGCGCACTTAGGTCATCAGACATGATTGTGCATGTGCCTTTGTGTATGATATGTTAAAGCGCAGGGGGACATGTTGTGTTGCTTGCGTTCAATATGTCTATTAAGTTGTACAACACAAGAATGGTTATAAGTAAGTATTTTAATGAATTTGTGTTACAACAGATATAAAATTATATCCATTGTAATTAGCTGAGCAAGGCGTATGTTTTTAAACTGTACTTTTGCACGCACGGCCATTAACATTCACAATGATGAAAACTGGGAACATACATGTATATTTTACTCTTATTCTGCAAAAATACAGTGTAGTTATATAAGTTTATGTAATGCATGTTTGTGTGATTATGGCGAATGAATTAACATTTCATAGAAACATTACATGTATGAACGTAGTGTGTCTCATCCAAAATCTCATTGTGTAATGTAGGCAAAATATGTTATCACATTGATTGGTTGCAATGGTAAATCATTAACGCATACATACATTCAGAGTAGCGTGCAAAAGGGTGCAAAATCATGAATGTCGCTGCCATGTGACACAACACTCCCTGTTGTGCGTGCTTGTACATTGTATCTAAGTGCTGCCTAAGCTCACGCTAATTGTCATAGCTGCGCGTGAATTGCACTGTGCTTTATGAAGTCAGCGCACATTTTATGTTGACGTGTGGGGCGGGACGCTCAACACTATGCAATATCACACAAACCTTCCTCTCGCAAAGCGTGTGATATATGTGCTCGAGTAATGGTTTCCATTATTGCAAAACTTTATCATTGTGTTGTGGGGTAACTGCGATAAGACCATGAGAGGGCATGTGTGTTGTTTAGCAGCACCCTTTGCCAGTCCGGTACACCTCCGCTTCCGAGTTACGGGCAAAAAGAATACACATTTGTTTACAATATGTAACATAGGAAACTGCGATTCTTTCCACTTCAAACATGCCACTGTATTGTATTTTGCGCGCGCATAAACGGAAGCTGGATACTAAAGTGAAGTTGTTTGTCAAGTAAAGACGTCACGTGAACGTCTCCTCCAATGAGGGTGCACTTTGTCCGTGTACACAATATTAAAGTTGTGAACGTTCTGTATGGGCAGGGAGAGCATGTTATTTGCTTATGCTACTTTCAGCAACTACTGTGCTCCCATTTTTGCAGCCTATGTTCAATGGCATGTGCGCACGCCT